>NC_084814.1:9635003-9938756 GCF_963583255.1 Pyrus communis | reverse complement strand
ACTAAAATAACTAGAGAAACATAACGTAAATGCACGAGAACAAGCCATTTAAGTCGCATGAATATGCTCCTATCAGCGTCCTGCATCACGGAGTCTTCACCTGTAAGAAGACCGTTAGAAGATAAAAAGGAAGGGCGCCATACGTTACCTTGACGCGGCGCGCCCGTATCACTGCTAAGGCTCAATTCCAAGCTAAGGTTCGATGAGTTTGCCATTTTTCAAAAGTGTTCAAAGAGAAGGGATGGAGTTAAATTTCAAAGGGCCGGAGTCGATTTTCAAGAATGGGAAATCTTCAGAGTGTGTTTGTTGTGGTGATCGATAGCTCAATAAAAAAGCCAAAGCGACGCGTCCACCGATTCAAAAAGCCGGAATTTCCGGCGTAATTTAGGCAACGCTTTCTCGGCTTTTCAGAAGACGCGTTCAACTTTGTCAAAAGATTTCTTCTTTTCAGACAACACGTGGAGGCCATCACCGCAACTACACATCTTTAGCCGACAAGCGCAAAGTTCGGCGACACTTTCGCTGCTTTTCAGAAAACGCGTGCAGCTTTGTCAAAAGGAGCCGCATCCGCACTACTACGTGTCGTTCAGAAAGCAAAGGGGCGCCTGCTCAGAAATCGAAGAGGCGTCATTCAGAAATCGAAGAGGCGCCACTATTTCAAAAAGCCGGATTTGCGGGATCAAAAGGTTTGTCGACAAGGGTAAAAGAACAATACCACCACTTGATATTATCTCTATATATGTCGACCTTCGTCTTTTATGGCAAGGCAAACCTGAAGAAAAATGCCCAACTCTCCCTCACCTCTGAGGGCGCACTCTCAGCAAAGCCTTTCGAAAGACTCAATTCTTTCTTCTTCCCCAAAGATGATACCAGATGCCTGGAGTACATATGACCCAGGAGGAAACAGCACAACAAATACATGTGCTGATTCATTCACCGCTTCTTCAAAAGCAAAGGTATCTCATATCATAAAGGTCAAAAGCAAAAGTATCTCATATCATGCTCTTTCCCTGTCTTTTTCTTTGTCCTTGTTCTTACTCGCATGGCAAAGTAAAAGAAGCAATCAGCCGGCACTTGGAGTCAATCTTCCGATCTGGAGCCAACTGCCTGGAATCTATTCCTGATTGCTTACCTAGCGTTGCTCTCGAGTAGTCATCTTCAACGGTTGATACACTTTCGGAGAAGGGACCACTTCTGCAAAGGGGAGCGAGTAAGGCAAGTGAAAATGATACATTGAAGCATGTGGAGACAAACATAGGCTGAGTTATCCTCCAACCCTTTTCAATACGAATTGGAAAGATTGAACAAAGAAACAGACCAAATGGGTAAGCTCAGACCTTCGGGGAAGACCAAAAGAATCCTCCAGCCCAGTAGCACAAAGGAAAATCAACAAGTGGAGGAGACCAAAAGAATCCTACTGCCCAATTCAAGAGTAGCACAAAGGAAAATCAACGATGGGCGGAAACCAGTTCAAGAGTAAGCCTGTGGAGTCACTATGATCAAAGCCTCAATGCAATTACCAAGGAGAAGAGGGAATTTACACTCCATAACCAGATTTGCGTCCCTAAACTCTTCTCTTTGTTAGTTACATTCTGCCATGTTTAGTATGTTTAAATTGCTTTTTGCGTGCTTACTTATGCTTAAAACATTGAGGACAATGTTTGATTTAAGTGTGGGGGGGTAACTAAGTATATTTAATGCAAATTCGTGGGATTTTATCACCCATAACTTCAAATGTTGTTCCTTGCTGTTTTAAGGTGTTTTTAAGTTGTTTTAGAGTGTTTTAGTATGTTTTGTTTTTATAACTCCGAAAATCACATAAAAATTTGAAAAACATGTTTTAAAAAGCCTAAAAAGAGTGTTTTGAGTCGTTTTTGTGTGTTTGTGTCTTAGGGTACCTTCCAACACAATGATAAGGATTTGGTTTGTAATTGCATGACGGTTAAAAAGAGTTATAAACATAGAGAAAAGTTTGATTTACTCTTGGTATATGCTTGGATATGGTTATAATGTATGACTTCACATGCAATCATAAAAGAAAAATTCGTTTTTGTAACATGCTTGAAGGAAGGAACTCAAACAAACGCTACATCCCTGTGAGACTCGAGCCATTACTTTCTTTGGAGAGTTATTTTCTGTGATTCTTTGTTTTCTAAAGTTGTTGCATGATCTCATTATTTCTTGCTTGGTTGCTACTTAGAATGCAATTGTATCATGATAGAACTAAATGCTAGAACTTATATCCGTTTCATTCAAAGCATGACATTGAATTGCATAATATATATCAAGATGAAGTTGTGTTGTTGCCACCATAGCCAAATAGCCTTACTTCCCATATTTCGTATATATTAGTTTTAACCTCGTTGAGCCTCGTTTAGCCTATTTTCTTTGCTAACCACATCACCCCTTACCTAGCCTAGAGTAGGACTTTCCTATACCCTTGTTCTTGAAGTATAGTGAGCATGACTTAAATGAATTCCTTTTGATTAATATGTTGCAGAAAATAAGTGTGGGGGAAGGGATTTTTGTGTGTATGTATGTGCCTAAGTCTTAAAGGAGGCACGGGAAAAAGAAAAAAAAAATGTGAGAAAAAGAAGAAGAAAAGAAAGAAAAAGAGTGAAAATAAGTGAGAATGGACTCACAAGTGTGATTGTTGAAGAAAGGGCCCAAAAAGTTTGAATATGGCCCTAAGTTTTGTGTGACTTCCCCTTGGGTGTTCAAAGTTGACTTCTGCGTTCTAAAGGGAATTCTAAGTACCTAATTCAATACTTTGCTCACTATTGCTTAAAGAACGTTTGTTTTCCCTATCCTTTCTTTGTTAGCCAAACACCTTTAGCCCCGTTTCAACCCTTATGCTTCTATCTTGATCGTTATGTGTTCAATATGTGGAGTTTGGAATTGATATGAGCTTATGGAATCACTGGTTCTCATTCTAAGTAGTAGCATTCAATTCATGAGATCATATTCATGTCATTATCGTAAATCCAGAAAATGCTTTATTTGTTATAACATATGTGAGATACTAGTCTTTCATGTTTACATCAATCTCTCACATATAACTAGTGTAGGGTGTGTAGTCAGAAAATCTATGTGAAAATAGAGTGCATTTTTAAGGAATTGAGGAAATTCTCTAAGGCATGTTACTACATTCGAAATGGTTTTAAATGCTTAAATGTGAACTAGTATGTGGTGACTATGATTAAGAATGTACTTAAGTGTAAAGATGGCTAAAATCTGTGGGAATAATGATTTTTAACTTGTCATGAGCATTGGAAATCCGTGAGACGATTGTTGGAAGGTGTAGGTTGTGTTTTGTTCGTTTTGTCTAGTTTCGTGTTCTTTTGTTGTTTTGTTTTGCTCGAGGACTAGCAAAAGATAAGTGTGGGGGTATTTGATAGGAGCATATTCATGCGACTTAAATGGCTTGTTCTCGTGCATTTACGTTATGTTTCTTTAGTTATTTTAGTCCTTTAAGCTATTTTCGTGTGTTTGTAGGTCCAAAGGGCTAAAGGAGCAAAAAGATGCATTTTGGAGACTTTTGGAGCACTTTTGGGCTAAGGATGGATAGCTTATGCTTGGCGCCAAAATGTTGGACGAAATTGAAGACCAAAGTGTTGGAACTTTGTTTCCTGTAGTTTTAGGACATTTAAACCTTTCCAATTCCCTTAAGCCGCGCATCTCCACCTTTCTCCCAAAACCATACACATGCATTCATTATTCATTCTCTCACATGCTCCCATTACTTATCATAATCACATATCATATCACTTATCATTCACCACTTATCATATCATTCACCACTTATCATTCATCACTTATCATTCACCACTTATCACTTATCATATCATTCACCACTTATCATTCATCACTTATCATTCACCACTTATCACTTATCACATATCATTCACCACTTATCTTATCAACCACTTATCATATCATTCACTTATCTTATCAATCACTTATCATATCATACACTTAATTAATTAACCCACATACATCCATCACCCAACACTTCCCTTGTGCCGTGCATACCCTCATTCTTTCATCATTTCAGCCACTTCATCATTCCATCAGATTTCACAACCTAAGTCACATGTACATTCATCCACCTTTCTCCCAAAAAGCTTTGCACATGCATTCACTCACCACAAACAAGTCACATGCATTCATCAACATATCTAGCTGTCATTCACATGCATTCCATCTTTTAATTTAATCACATGCACATTCACCTTGCATTTGCAGAAAATCCACTTCATAACACATGCATCTTGGCAGATTTCACATGCACTCATGCACATTCACCTTAATCATTCACATAGCTTTAATCCACATGCATTTCCACCTAGATTTCCACCTCACAACCACCAGAAATCAACCAAAACCGTGCATTCCCTTTCATTTCTGTCAAAACACATGCATTTCCACCCTTTAATCACATGCACAAACAGCCACATGCATCTCCCATCACCATTTCAGATTTCCACCAAGTTCCTAGCTGTCATGTTCCCCCCATTTCACCTATAAATACTCATTCATTCATTCTCATTCACACACATCCATTCACCACAGAAATAAGGCCTTTGTGCCAGAAATTCATCCATTCCAAACACTCTTCCATAAACTCATCCATTGCAGAAATGTAGACATCAAACCACCCTTGTGCCGTGCCTTCCCTATTAATCCAAACACCACTCCCCAAACCATTCACACCATCAAACTCACCTTAGACCTTGTGCCACAACGAAGAGGAAGAGAAGAGTGCCTAAACGTTCATACAATTCAAGTTTGAGTTGTTGGAATGTTTAGGTGTTTCTTTGATTTCAATGTCTAATTTCAATGCTCTTTGTTTTGTACGAATGAGGGATGGATGATAAGAGGGCCTAAACGTTCATACAATTCAAGTTTGAGTTGTTGGAATGTTTAGGTGTTTCTTTGATTCTCTTTGTTTTGTACCATGAGGAACTAAACCCCCCTTGGTTAGGGGGTGATTCAAATATATGTTTATGCTTGCATTTTGATTTGAATACTTCTAATTGCGTTTCATAAGTTGTGGATTCAATTCGTTTAACTGTTTGATTGATAACTTATTTATGTATGTTCATTGAGAGTGCACACTTAATTTTCATGCATGAATATGACGCTAGAATATAAGTGAGTTTCACCTAATAGTTACGAACTTATATTCACAAGTAGTGGAGGTTGCTTATAAACAATCGCGTTAAACAAATTCTTGGCATAAGTTTCATGCGTATTCCATAGTAACGAATGCCTCGTCAACACTTATAATTTTCATAGAGCGTAATGATTCTTGCTTGTACCTCTTCTATGCATTCATGTTGAGTACTTGTGGGGAATGTTTTGAATTGTTGTATGTGCTAACCCATCCAATTCAATAACGTTAGGAAGATTTGAAGGTTAATTAGTGCATCACGGTTAACCCGGGGTGTTGAGTTTCATGGTTTATTGAAATGCAATTGGAAATCATTTTATTATGCAAGTGTAACATATGTGAAGATGAACCCCTTAGCTAGCATTCATTCATTTCAATTCCATTCAATTCTATCACACATTCACATTTACATTTTGCTTTAATTTACAATCTGTGCAATTTAATTTAATTTCGTATAAACCTCAATCCCCCTTTACTTTATAGTCCAATTTAGTTAGAAAGTGTCTTAGTTTATGTTTCTAAGTGTTTTGATTCAATTTATTTCCCAATTTCGTCCAAATTCACCAAAGTGCTCAAAACTGCCCAGAAAGTGATTTTAAGGCAGTTTTGAGTGTTTTGGGTGATGTTTGAGTCTTTTGGTTTGTTTTAATGTTTTAAGTGTTTAGTTTTACATTCTTTGAGTTAGTTTAGTGTTTTATATTGTGTTTTTACGTTCTAGAGTCAAGTTATTACATAAATTCGTCCAAATTTGTGTTTGTGCTCAAATCTGCCCAGAAAGTGGGTTTTAGGCAGATTTGAGTGTGTTTGTGTTGTTTTGAGTCTTTTGGTTTGTCTTAGTGTTTTAAAGCTTAGTTTTGCATTCTTTGAGTCTAAGTTAGTATTTCATATTGTTATTTTACGTTTTTGAGTCAAATCCAAGTGGTTAACAATCCATCCTAATCCCCGGTCTAGAACGATCCCTACTTGCACCTATACTACAATTTGACGAAAAGAGGGTTTAATTTGTGTGCGTATAAATCTCGCATCACCTTGTCGACAAATGTCTCTTCGATATCAGAACGACGCCTCTTCGATTTCTGAGCAGGCGCCCCTTCGATTTCTGAACAACGCCCCTTTGCTTTCTGAACGACACGTGGTAGTGCGGCTGCGGCTCCTTTTGAGAAAGCTGCACGCGTTTTCTGAAAAGCAGAGAAAACGTCGCCGAACTTTGCGCTTGTCGGCTAAAGACGTGTAGTTGCGATGATGGCCTCCACGTGTTTTCAGCTTTGTCAGAAATCTTTTGACAAAGTTGAACGCGTTTTCTGAAAAGCCGAGAAAGCGTCGCCTAAATTTCGCCGGAAATTCCGGCTTTTTGAATCGGAGGACGCGTCGCCTTGGATTCTTATAGAGGTATCGATCACCGCCAACATACACACTCTGAAAACTTCCCATTCTTGAAAATCGACTCCGGCCCTTTGAAATTTAACTCCATCCCTTCTCTTTGAACACTTTTGAAAAATGGCAAACTCATCGAACCTTAGCTTGGAATTGAGCCTTAGCAGTGATACGGGCGCGCCGCGTCAAGGTAACGTATGGCGCCCTTCTTTCTTATCTTCTAACGGTCTTCTTACAGGTGAAGACTCCGTGATGCAGGACGCCACAACAGCTACAATAGTAGCTAGGAACCTCCTCACTCCAAAAGATAGTAGGCTGCTGTCAGGACGGTCCGATGAGTTGGCTGTTCAAGAGTCCTTCGCACTTAGTGTTCAGTGTGCGAGTTCTGTGTCCAACATGGGCCAACGCCTGCTTGCCCGCTCCCGTCAGGTGGAATCATTGATGGCAGAAGTGGAAAGTCTTAAGCAAGAGATCCAGCAGCTTAAGTACGAGAATAGAAGTTTGCATGTGCTTGCAAACAACTATTCGACGGGCATGAAGAGGAAGCTTGATGAGCTGCAAGAGTCTGAAGGTCGGATTCACAGTGACCGTCAAAGGTTTTCGTCTTTCCTCCAGAGGCACCTTTTTCCTGGCTCATCCAGCGCTTGGCCAAGTATTGAGGCCTGGAATGCTCTAGCTCCGATGCCTCCCGCTTCGATGCCTTCCGCTCCAATGCCTTCCGCTCCGATGCCTTCCGCTTCGATGCCTTCCGCTTCGATGCCTTCCGCTTCGACGCCTTCCGCTTCGACGCCTCGTAGTGGGGCTTCACGTAAACAACCTTTGTGAAGCTCCACCTTTCTCCATGTTTAGTATCTTTTTTTTTATTTTTTTTTTTTTATTTTTTTTTTTTTATGAACATGCTTTGTTTTATTCAGCGCATTGGGTTGCCTCCCAAGTAGCGCTTTCTTTTACGTCTTGCAGCAGGACGAAGAACCCAATCACTCCAGGATATGTTCACAAATCGGATGAGAACTCCGAGTCATGAACTAGTATCTAAAACAAGAAACAAAACAAAATTAAGAATCTGGAAAAATCAAAACAAACAAAAATAAAACAATCCAAGGGATTAGCAAATTTTCTAATCCCCGGCAACGGCGCCGAAATTTGGTGCGTGAATTATACGCACACAAATTAAACCCTCTTTTCGTCAAATTGTAGTATATGTATAAGTAGGGATCGTTCTAGACCGGGGATTAGGAGGGATTGTTAACCACTTGGATTTGACTCAAAAACGTAAAATAACAATATGAAACACTATACTAGACTCAAAGAATGCAAAGCTAAACTTTAAAACACTAAGACAAACCAAAAGACTCAAAACAACACAAACACACTCAAATCTGCCTAAAAACCACTTTCTGGGCAGATTTGAGCACAAACACAAATTTGGACGAAATTAAGTAATAACTTGACTCAAGAACGTAAAAACACAATATAAAACACTAAACTAACTCAAAGAATGTAAAACTGAACACTTAAAACATTAAAACAAACCAAAAGACTCAAACATCACCCAAAACACTCAAAACTGCCTTAAAATCACTTTCTGGGCAGTTTTGAGCACTTTGGTGAATCTGGACGAAATTGGGAAATAAAATGAATCAAAACACTTAAAAGCACAAACTAAATTGATTTCTAACTAAATTGGACATTAAAGTAAAGGGGGATTTAGATTTATACGAAAATTGAAATAACAAAACAAGTTAATAAACTAAACAGATTGTAAAACGAATTTGATGGAATGGAATGAATGGATGATAGAATGGCTAAGGGGTTCATCTCCATACATGTTATACTTGCATAATAAAATGATTTCCAATTGCATTTTAATAAACTATGATACTCAACACCCCAAGTTAACCGTGATGCACTAATTAACCTTCAAATCTTCCTAACGTTATTGAATTGGATGATGCATGCGACAATTCAAAACATTCCCCACAAGTCCCCTACATGATTGCATAATAGAGATACAAGCAAGAATCATTACGCTCTATGAAAATTATAAGTGTTGACGAGGCATTCGTTACTATGGATTGCATGAAACTTATGCCAAGAATTCATTTAACGCGATTGTTTATAAGCAACCTCCACTACTTGTGAATATAAGTTCATAACGATTAGGTGAAACTCACTTATATTCTAGCGTCATATTCATGCATGAAAATTAAGTGTGCACTCTCAATGAACATACATAAATAAGTTATCAATCAAACAGTTATTCAAAGCACATGCATCTCCCATCTCATTTCCAGATTGTCCCCTTTGCACATGCAGCCACTTATTCAAAGCACATGCATTTCCACCCTTTAATCACATGCATAAATCAGCCACATGCATCTCCCATCACCATTCCAGATTTCCACCACCCTTCTAGCTGTCATGTTCCCCCCATTTCACCTATAAATAACCCTTCATTGCAGCCACAAGGGGGGGGATCCATTCACCACAGAAATAAGGCCTTTGTGCCAGAAATTCACCCATTCCAAACACTCTTCCATAAACTCATCCATTGCAGAAATGTAGACCATCAAACCACCCCCTTTGTGCCGTGAGTCTCCCCTACAAATCCAAACACCATCCTTCCATTCCTCCACCACTACCCAAACCATTCACACCATCAAACTATCCTTAGACCTTGTGCTACAACGAAGAGGAAGAGAAGAGTGCCTAAACGTTCATACAATTCAAGTTTGAGTTGTTGGAATGTTTAGGTGTTTCTTTGATTTCAATGTTTTATTTCAATACTCTTTGTTTTGTACGTATGAGGAATGGAAGAGAAGAGTGCCTAAACGTTCATACAATTCAAGTTTGAGTTGTTGGAATGTTTAGGTGTTTCTTTGATTTCAAAGTTATGAGGAAATTCGAAATATATGTTTATGCTTACATTTTGATTTGATTACTTCTAATTGCGTTTCATAAGTTGTGATTCAATTTATTGAGAGTGCACGCTTAATTTTCATGCATGAATATGACGCTAGAATATAAGTGAGTTTCACCTAATAGTTACGAACTTATATTCACAAGTAGTGGAGGTTGCTTATAAACAATCGCGTTAAACGAATTCTTGGCATAAGTTTCATGCAATCATAGTAACGAATGCCTCGTCAACACTTATAATTTTCATAGAGCGTAATGATTCTTGCTTGTACCTCTTCTATGCATTCATGTTGAGGACTTGTGGGGAATGTTTTGAATTGTCACATGCATCATCCAATTCAATAACGTTAGGAAGATTTGAAGGTTAATTAGTGCATCACGGTTAACTTGGGGTGTTGAGAATTAATGGTTTATTGAAATGCAATTGGAAATCATTTTATTATGCAAGTGTAACATGTGTGGAGAAGAACCTTCTAGCTAGCATTCATCCATTCATTTTCTATCACATTCATCTTTACTATCTGTTTTTACTTACAATCTGTTCTTTTAGTTTAAATTCTTCAAAACCAATCCCCCATTTACTTTATTGTCTAATTTAGTTAGAAAGTGTCTTAGTTTGTGTTTATAAGAGTTTTGAGTCATTTTGTTACACAAATTCGTCCAAATTTGTGTTTGTGCTCAAATCTGCCCAGAAAGTGGTTTTTAGGCAGATTTGAGTGTGTTTGTGTCGTTTTAAGTCTTTTGGTTTGTTTTAGTGTTTTAAAGTTTAGTTTTTCATTCTTTGAGTCTAGTATAGTGTTTTATATTGTGTTTTTACGTTTGAATCAAACCATAATCTTAAATTCGTCCAACATTGGGTTTAAGGTCAGAAACTGCCTAGTTAGTGTTTTTAGGCAGTTTTGAGTCTTTTGAACTTGTTTTGAGTCCTTTGAGTCTTTGTGAACGTTTTTAACTTTATTTTACGTTTTTGAGTCAGTTTCCAAGTGATTTGCAATCCCTCCTAATCCCCGGTTAAGAACGATCCCTACTTATACTTATACTACAATTGACAAAAAGAGGGTTTAATTTGTGTGCGTATAAATCTCGCATCACCTATCTGTCATTCCACTTCATTGCACATGCATCTTCAAATAAATCAGCCATTCCACATGCATATTCAACCTAGCTGTCATTGCACATGCATTCACTCTTTAATTCACATGCATTTACTCTTTAATTCACATGCAAAACACCTCCATTCCATCTCCCATTTCAGATTGCATTCCATAATCATTCACTCACCTTTAATCCACATGCATCTTCCATAAATCAAATCAGCCACATTCACCACCACATTCACTCATTGCCGTGCACATTCACTCACCACAAACATTCCACATGCATTCATCAACATATCTAGTTGTCACTCACATGCATTTCCTTCATCATTTCCAACCCACATGTCCCTTTAATCATTCAAACATACACCCATTCACCACCAGAAATCATCCTTGCCGTGAGTTCCCATCAGATTTCCATCATATTCACATGCATTCCATCCTTTAAAACATTGCACATGCACTCCCTTTAATTAATTAAGCCACATGCACTCCCATCCATTTCATCATTGCAGCCAACACATGCTTTCACATGCATTTTCAGATTGTCCCCTTGCACATGCAGCCACATATTCATTGCACATGCAATTCCAACCCACATGCATCCTTTAATCATTCAAACATGCAGCCACATTCCCTCCTAGCTGTCATGTTCCCCTCATTTCACCTATAAATAAGCATCCATTGCATTCATTCTCATTCATCCTTCCACATTTCAGAATGTAGACATCAAAACTCCCTTGTGCCGTGCCCTCCCTTACAATCCAAACACCATCCTTCCATTTTCACCACTCCCCAAACCATTCACACCATCAAACTATCCTTAGACCTTGTGCTACAACGAAGAGAAAGATAAGAGGGCCTAAACGTTCATACAATTCAAGTTTGAGTTGTTGGAATGTTTAGGTGTTTCTTTGATTTCAATGTTTAAATTCAATTCTCTTTGTTTTGTACGTATGAGGAATGGAAGAGAAGAGTGCCTAAACGTTCATACAATTCAAGTTTGAGTTGTTGGAATGTTTAGGTGTTTCTTTGATTTCAAAGTTATGAGGAAATTCGAAATATATGTTTATGCTTGCATTTTGATTTGATTACTTCTAATTGCGTTTCATAAGTTGTCGATTCAATTTGTTTAACCGTTTGATTGATAACTTATTTATGTATGTTTATTGAGAATGCGTGCTTAATTTTCATGCATGAATATGACGCTAGAATATAAGTGAGTTTCACCTAATAGTTACGAACTTATATTCACAAGTAGTGGAGGTTGTTTATAAACAATCGCGTTAAACGAATTCTTGCATAAGTTTCATGCGTATTCCATAGTAACGAATGCCGCGTCAACACTCATAATCTTCATAGAGCGTAATGATTCTTGCTTGTATCTCTATTATGCAATCATGTAGGGGACTTGTAGGGAATGTTTTGGGTTGTCGTATGCAATCATCCAATTCAATAACGTTAGGAAGATTTGAAAGTTAATTTAAGCGGACCTAATTAACTTGGAGCGTTGAGAATTAATTATTTGTTGAAATGCAATTGGAAATCGTTTTATTATGCAAGTATAACATATGTGGAGATGAACCCCGTAGCTAACTTTCCATCCATTCAATTCCATCAATTTCATCTTTAACTTTTGGAGTTCTTTCTTCTTTTGTTTCTGTTTTCATGTTTAATTTAACTTGTTGTTCAATTTTATTAAACATGTGGAACTAATTTCTTTTTAGTTAGAGGCGAATTTGAAGCCATGTACGTATGTTGGTTATGATTTGATTTACTCCAGTTATGCATTCATGAACTTTAGATGTGGTTTACTTTTCTGTTTTGATTAAGAACTTGTTTATGTATGTGGGTTGAGGGTCGACACTTAATTTGCATGCCTAAACTTGATGCTAGGATATAAGGGAATTTCACCTAATCGTTATGAACTTATATTCATGAGTAGTAAAGATCGCTAGTCACGATTGTGTTTAGTAAACCTTAGGCTGGATTAACATGCGTATTCCATAGTTATGAATGCCTAGTCGATGTTTATGATTTCCGTTGAACTTAATGATCTTTGTTGAATGTCTCTATCATGTGTATTCCATGGTTAGGGACTTTGATTAGGAATAATTTGGTTGTAATGCGTATCCCATTCAATCCAATGAATCTAGGGAAATCTGAAGGTTAATTTAAGCGGACCTAATTAATTTGGAGCATTGTCATTCATCGTTTGTTGAAGTCATAACTGGGAATCAAATTATATGCATATGTTCATGTGTGGATAAGGAACCCTCTAACTAGTTTCTCATCTTTCTATTTCATCAATTTATTTTTTAGAATCTGTTTTAATTCCAAGTTTCTGTTTTAATTTTAAATTTGTCAAAACCAATCCCCCATTGCTTTTAAAGTGTTAGATTAGTTAGAAATACATTTAGTTTGTGTTTATAAGTGTTTTGATTCAATTTGTTTCCCAAATTCGTCCAAAGTACTCAAGGTGCTCAAAACTGCCCAGAAAGTGTTTTTAAGGCAGTTTCGAGTGCTTTGGGTACTGTTTGAGTCTTTTGGTTTGTTTTAGTGTTTTAAAGTTTAGTTTTACATTCTTTGAGTCTAGTTTAGTGTTTTATATTACGTTTTTACGTTTTTGAGTCAAATCCAAGTGATTAACAATCCCTCCTAATCCCCGGTCCAGAACGATCCCACTTATACATATACTACAATTTGACGAAAAGAGGGTTTAATTTGTGCGCGTATAATTCCCGCATCAAATTTTGGCGCCGTTGCCGGGGATTAGAAAATTTGCTAATCCCTTGGATTGTTGTATTTTCGTTTGTTTTTTTTTTATTCCAGATTCTTAATCTTATTTTGTTTCTTGTTTTAGGTACTAGTTTATGACTCGGAGTTCTCATCCGATTCGTGAACGTATCCTGGAGTGATTGGGTTCTTCGTCCGGCTGCAAGACGTAAAAGAAAGCGCTACTTGGGAGGCAACCCAATGCACTGAATAACACAAAGCATGTTCAAAAAAAAAAAAAAAAAAAAAAATTATTTATTAAATAAAATACTAAACATGGAGAAAGATGGAGCTTCACAAAGGTTGTTTACGTGAAGGCCCACTACGAGGCGTCGAAGCGGAAGGCATAGAAGCGGAAGGCATCGGAGCGGAAGGCATCGGAGCGGAAGGCGTCGGAGCGGGAGGCATCGGAGCTAGAGCATTCCAGGCCTCAATACTTGGCCAAGCGCTGGATGACCCAGGAAAAAGGTGCCTTTGGAGATAAGCCGCAAACCTTTGACGGTCACTGATGCGAGATTTATACGCACACAAATAAAACACTTATAGACACAAACTAAATGTATTTCTAACTAATCTAACACTTTAAAATAAATGGGGGATTGGTTTTGGATGAAATTAAACTAAAACAGAAACTTGGAAACAAAACAGATTGTACAAACGAAATTGATGGAATAGAATGATGAAAAAACTAGTTAGAGGGTTCCTTATCCACACATGAACATAAGCATATAATTTGACTCCCAGTTATGACTTCAACAAACGATGAATGACAATGCTCCAAATTAATTAGGTTCGCTTAAACTAACTTTCAGATTTCCCTAGATTCATTGGATTGAATGGGATACGCATTACAACCAAATTATTCCTAATCAAAGTCCCTAACCATGGAATACGCATGATAGAGACATTCAACAAAAATCATTAAGTTCAACGGAAATCATAAACATCGACTAGACATTCATAACTATGGAATACGCATGTTAATCCAGCCTAGGGTTTACTAAACACAATCGTGACTAGCGATCTTTACTACTCATGAATATAAGTTCATAACGATTAGGTGAAATTCCCTTATATCCTAGCATCAAGTTTAGGCATGCAAATTAAGTGTCGACCCTCAACCCACATACATAAACAAGTTCTTAATCAAAACAGAAAAGTAACCCACATCTAAAGTTCATGAATTCATAACTGGAGTAAATCAAATCATAACCAACATATGTTCATGGCTTCAAATTCGCCTCTAACTAAAAAGAAATTAGTTCCACATGTTTAACATAATTGAATAACAATTTAAATTAAACATGAAAACAGAAACAAGAAAAGAAAGAACAAATTGATGGAATTGAATGGATGGAAAGTTAGCTACAGGGTTCATCTCCACATATGTTATACTTGCATAATAAAACGATTTCCAATTGCATTTCAACAAATCATTAATTCTCAACGCTCCAAGTTAATTAGGTCCGCTTAAATTAACCTTCAAATCTTCCTAACGTTATTGAATTGGATGATTGCATACGACAACCCAAAACATTCCCCACAAGTCCCCTACATGATTGCATAATAGAGATACAAGCAAGAATCATTACGCTCTATGAAAATTATAAATGTTGACGAGGCATTCGTTACTATGGAATACGCATGAAACTTATGCCAAGAATTCGTTTAACACGATTGTTTATAAGCAACCTCCACTACTTGTGAATATAAGTTCGTAACTATTAGGTGAAACTCACTTATATTCTAGCGTCAATCTTTTATCTGTTTCTTTGTTCAATCTTTCCAATTCGTATTGAAGAGGGTTAGAGGATAGCTCAGCATATGCAGTTGTTCCTTGTCTCCACATGCTTCAATGTATCATTTTCACTTGCCTTACTTGCTCCGTTGAAGATGACTACTCGAGAGCAACGCTAGGTAAGCAACCAGGAATAGATTCCAGGCAGTTGGCTCCAGATCGAAAGACTGACTCCAAGTGCCTGCTGATTGCTTCTTTCACTTTGCCATGCGAGTAAGAACAAGGACAAAGAAAAAGACAGGGAAAGAGCATGATATGAGATACTTTTGCTTTTGACCTTGATGATATGAGATACATTTGCTTTTGAAGAAGCGGTGAATGAATCAGCACATGTATTTGTTGTGCTGTTTCCTCCTGGGTCATCTGTACTCCAGGCATCTGGTATCATCTTTGGGGAAGAAGAAAAAAATGATTATTTCGAAAGGCTTTGCGGCCTCAGAGGTGAGGAAGAGTTGGGCATTTTCTTCAGGTTTGCCTTGCCATAAAAGATGAAGGTCGACATATATAGAGATAATATCAAGTGGTGGTACTGTTCTTTTACCCTTGTCGACAAACGTTTTGATCCCGCAAATCCGGCTTTTTGAAATAGTGGCGCCTCTTCGATCTCTGAAAACGCCTCTTCGATTTCTGAGCAGACGCCCCTCCGATTTCTGAACGACACGTAGTAGTGCGGATGCGGCTCCTTTTGACAAAGCTGCACGCGTTTTCTGAAAAGCAGAGAAAGCGTCGCCGAACTTTGCGCTTGTCGGCTAAAGACGTGTAGTTGCGATGATGGCCTCCACGTGTTTTCTGAAAAGAAGAATTCTTTTGACAAAGTTGAACGCGTCTTCTGAAAAGCCGAGAAAGCGCCGCCAAACTTACGCCGGAAATTCCGGCTTTTTGAATCGGTGGACGCGTCGCCTTGGCTTCTTATAGAGGTATCGATCACTGCCAACATACACACTCTGAAGATTTCCCATTCTTGAACATCATCTCCGGCCCTTTGAAATTTCAACTCCATCCACCCCTTCTCTTTGAACACTTTTGAAAATGGCAAACCCATCGAACCTTAGCTTAGAATTGAGTCTCAGCAGTGATACGGGCGTGCCGCGTCAAGGTAACGTATGGCTGATGCGAAAATTAACTTAACACACAAATTAACCCTCTTTTGACAATTGTAGCATATAAATAAGTAGGGATCGTTCTTACACCGGGGATTAGGAGGGCTTGCTAAACACTCTAAACTGACTCAAATAAATGAAACTAACCTTTAAAACACTTAAACTCACTTAGAAAGACTCACACACGTTCAAAAGACTCAAAATAGGCTAAAAACACTCAAAACTGCCTTAAAAACACAATCTGGGCAGTTTTGAGCCTAACCACAATTTTGGACGAAAATTGGTTCTAACTTGACTCAAAACTCTTAAAAACACAATCTAAAACATATTTGGACCAATTAGACACTCTAAGACAATTGGGGATTTGGTTTTGGACGAAAATAAACAAAACAAAACAAATATGTAAACTAGGCAGATTTTGACGAAATTGGTGGAATTAAATGGATGGTGAGATGGCTAGGAGGTTTTTCTCCACACATGGCATATTTGCATACAAAATAATCTCCAGTTGCTTATTCGATGAATTTATGAACCTCAACACCCCAAGTTAATTAGGTACGCTTAAATTAACTCTCAGATTTCCCTTAGGTCATTGAATTGAATGGAAATAGCGCATTGCAATCAAATTATTCCTTAAAGGTTTTCTATATGAAAGCGCATGATAGAAAGACAATCAAAGATCATTAGGTTCTATGGAAATCATAGGTGTTGACGAGGCATTCGTAACTATGAAAGCGCATGATACTTATGCCAAGAATTTACTTAACATAATTGCGACCAACAATCTTAACTACTCATGGATATGAGTTCCCAACGATTAGGTGAAGTTCCCTCATATCCTAGCATCATGTTTATGCATGCAAATCAAGCGTGCACTCTCAATTCATATACATAAGCAAGTTTTAATTAAAATAGATAAGTAAATTGAATTCATCATTCATGAAATCACAACTGAAAGTAATCAAATCATCATGCAAATATAACCATGGTTTCGAAATTTCCCCCCTAGCCAAAGGGGGGATTAGTTCCACATGCTTGCACAACAAAAAGTATTGAATTTAAACATTGAAATCATAAGAAAGAATACACCTAATTGCTCAGCGATCCAAGATGAATTCGATGCACAGATTGGCTCCTCTTCCTCCTCCTTGCTGCGGCACAAAGTGTGGGTGATGGAATTGGTGGATGGTGTTTTCTTGTTTGGAGGGATGGAGGATGGTTGTTATGGTGGGGAATGGTGCGGCAGAGATGTATGGATGTGTAGGGAGGTCTATGGAGGCTTAGAATGGAGAATGGAGGTGCGGCACAAGGGTTTTCTGTCTAGCATAAGGGGTGTACGAATTTGTGGCTGAAAATATGTTTATATAGTCCTAGGGTTTATTAGATTAGGGTTTACTTAGCAGATTTGGTGGATTAGGGCCCTAGAATTCGGCCATGGGTTGTCAAATCCACCTAGGAAGAGGTTTTTGGCCCACATAGTTTTATAAAACGAATTGTATACCCAAATGCACAAGGATTAGGCCTTGGAAATCAGAATCCCAAAGGGATTGGGCCTAGGGAGGTGCGGCTGACTTAGGGGAGAGGGTTGCTTGGCTTGTAAGGCAAGCCAAAGCCTTCTAGAATGGATTGGGGCGCCACTTTTCTAGGGCATATAGAAAGAATAGGTTTTGTGGCAGATTTGGGCCTTCTAGAATAGGATGCTTCTAGAAATAGGTTCTAGAATTATCCATTTAGGTCCCCATGCAATTAGGATTAAGACATGATAAGGTTTGGATAAGATAAGATGAGATAAGGTTTGGATAATGTTTTGGATAATTGGATAATGTTGGATAAGGTTGAATAATGTTTAGATAATGTTTTGGATAAGGTTTCCTCTTTTGAGCTCCTTCCTTATCCACTTTGTCCTTAGCTTAGTTCCTTCCTCTTCTTATCACTTATCTAGCCTCTTGAAGTTCAAATTCGTCCATCCATGTTGGCCCATATGCAAGCTATCCCCATAGTGTCCAAAATAGCTCCAAAATGCACCAAAATGCACTTTCTTGATACTTTGACCCATAGGACCTACAAACACACGAAATTGAGTTGTAATACGACATTAACTAAGAAATAATAGCACAAATGCACAAGAATAAGGTAGTTAAGTCGCCTAAATATGCTCCTATCAATGGCACCCTTCTTTCTTATCTTCTAACGGTCCTCTTATAGGTGAAGACTCCGTGATGCAGGACGCCACAACAGCTACAATAGTAGCTAGGAACCTCCTCACTCCAAAAGATAGTAGGCTGTTGTCAGGACGGTCCGATGAGTTAGCCGTTCAAGAGTCCCTCGCTCTTAGTGTTCAGTGTGCGAGCTCTATGTCCAACATGGGCCAACGCCTGCTTGCCCGCTCCCGTCAGGTGGAATCATTGATGGCAGAGGTGGAAAGTCTTAAGCAAGAGGTCCAGCAGCTTAAGTACGAGAATAGAAGTTTGCATGTGCTTGCAAATAACTATTCGTCGGGCATGAAGAGGAAGCTTGATGAGCTGCAAGAATCTGAGGGTCGAATTCAAAGTGACCGTCAAAGGTTTGCGGCTTATCTCCAGAGGCACCTTTTTCCTGGGTCATCCAGCGTTTGGCCAAGTATTGAGGCCAAGTATTTGGCCCGATGCCTTCCGCTCCGATGCCTTCTGCTCCGACGCCTTCCGCTTCGACGCCTTCCGCTCCGATGCCTTCTGCTCCGACGCCTCGTAGTGGGGCTTCACGTAAACAACCTTTGTGAAGCTCCATCTTTCTCCATGTTTAGTATCTCTTTTTTTTTTTTTTTTTTTTTTTTTTACGAACATGCTTTGTTTTATTCAGTGCATTGGGTTGCCTCCCAAGTAGCGCTTTCTTTTACGTCTTGCAGCCGGACGAAGAACCCAATCACTCCAGGATATGTTCACGAATCGGATGAGAACTCCGAGTCATAAACTAGTACCTAAAACAAGAAACAAAACAAGATTAAGAATCTGGAATAAAATAAAAACAAAAGAAAATAAAACAATCCAAGGGATTAGCAAATTTTCTAATCCCCGGCAATGGCGCCAAAATTTGATGCAAGATTTATACGCACACAAATTAAACCCTCTTTTTGTCAAATTGTAGTATATGTATAAGTAGGGATCGTTCTGGACCGGGGATTAGGAGGGATTGTTAATCACTTGGATTTGACTCAAAAACGTAAAAACGCAATATAAAACACTAAACTAGACTCAAAGAATGTAAAACTAAACTTTAAAACTCTAAAACAAACCAAAAGACTCAAACAGTACCCAAAGCACTCGAAACTGCCTTAAAAACACTTTCTGGGCAGTTTTGAGCGCCTTGAGTACTTTGGACGAATTTGGGAAACAAAATGAATCAAAACACTTATAGACACAAACTAAATGTATTTCTAACTAATCTAACACTTTAAAATAAATGGGGGATTGGTTTTGGATGAAATTAAACTAAAACAGAAACTTGGAAACAAAACAGATTGTACAAACGAAATTGATGGAATAGAATGATGAAAAAACTAGTTAGAGGGTTCCTTATCCACACATGAACATAAGCATATAATTTGACTCCCAGTTATGACTTCAACAAACGATGAATGACAATGCTCCAAGTTAATTAGGTTCGTTTAAACTAACTTTCAGATTTCCCTAGATTCATTGGATTGAATGGGATACGCATTACAACCAAATTATTCCTAATCAAAGTCCCTAACCATGGAATACGCATGATAGAGACATTCAACAAAAATCATTAAGTTCAACGGAAATCATAAACATCGACTAGGCATTCATAACTATGGAATACGCATGTTAATCCAGCCTAGGGTTTACTAAACACAATCGTGACTAGCGATCTTTACTACTCATGAATATAAGTTCATAACGATTAGGTGAAATTCCCTTATATCCTAGCATCAAGTTTAGGCATGCAAATTAAGTGTCGACCCTCAACCCACATACATAAACAAGTTCTTAATCAAAACAGAAAAGTAACCTGATAGGAGCATATTCATGCGACTTAAATGGCTTGTTCTCGTGCATTTTGATGCGAGAATTATACGCACACAAATTAAACCCTCTTTTTGTCAATTGTAGTATAAGTATAAGTAGGGATCGTTCTTAACCGGGGATTAGGAGGGACTGCAAATCACTTGGAAACTGACTCAAAAACGTAAAATAAAGTTAAAAACGTTCAGAAAGACTCAAAGGACTCAAAACAAGTTCAAAAGACTCAAAACTGCCTAAAAACACTAACTAGGCAGTTTTTGACCTTAAACCCAATGTTGGACGAATTTAAGATTATGGTTTGATTCAAACGTAAAAACACAATATAAAACACTATACTAGACTCAAAGAATGCAAAACTAAACTTTAAAACACTAAAACAAACCAAAAGACTCAAACATCACCCAAAACACTCAAAACAGCCTTAAAATCACTTTCTGGGCAGTTTTGAGCACTTTGGTGAATTTGGACGAATTTTGGGAAATAAATTGAATCAAAACACTTTAAAACATAAACTAAACAAAGTCTAAACACTAAAGAACAAGAAAGTAAAGGGGGGTTTTAAATTGACGAGAATTGAAATAACGAAAGAAGTTAATAAACTAGACAGAATGTAAAGATGAATTTGATGGAATTGAATGGATGGGAACCTAGCTAAGGGGTTCATCTCCATACATGTTATACTTGCATAATAAAATGATTTCCAATTGCATTTCAATAAACTATGATTCTCAACACCCCAAGTTAACCGTGATGCACTAATTAACCTTCAAATCTTCCTAACGTTATTGAATTGGATGATGCATGCGACAATTCAAAACATTCCCCACAAGTCCTCAACATGAATGCATAGAAGAGGTACAAGCAAGAATCATTACGCTCTATGAAAATTATAAGTGTTGACGAGGCATTCGTTACTATGATTGCATGAAACTTATGCCAAGAATTTGTTTAACGCGATTGTTTATAAGCAACCTCCACTACTTGCGAATATAAGTTCGTAACTATTAGGTGAAACTCACTTATATTCTAGCGTCATATTCATGCATGAAAATTAAGCGCGCATTCTCAATAAACATACATAAATAAGTTATCAATCAAACGGTTAAACAAATTGAATCCACAACTTATGAAACGCAATTAGAAGTAATCAAATCAAAATGCAAGCATAAACATATATTTCGAATCCCCCCCTAGCCAAGGGGGGTTTAGTTGAATTTAAACATTGGAATCAAAGAAACACCTAAACATTCCAACAACTCAAACTTGAATTGTATGAACGTTTAGGCCCTCTTCTCTTCCATTCCTCATTCGTACAAAACAAAGAGTATTGAAATTAAACATTGAAATCAAAGAAACACCTAAACATTCCAACAACTCAAACTTGAATTGTATGAACATTTAGGCCCTCTTATCTTCCTCTTCGTTGTAGCACAAGGTCTAAGGATAGTTTGATGGTGTGAATGGTTTGGGGAGTGGTTGGAGTGGCTGCAATGGAGGAGAAAAGTGTTTTGGTGGCTGCTGCAAGGGTGTGGAGAGGTTTTGACGAATTTCTGGAATATGGAAGAGTGAATTAGAATGAATGAGAATGCTTATTTATAGGTGAAATGGGGGGAACATGACAGCTAGGAGGGAATGTGGCTGCATGTTTGAATGATTAAAGGATGCATGTGGGTTGGAATTGCATGTGCAATGAATATGTGGCTGCATGTGCAAGGGGACAATCTGAAAATGCATGTGATAGCATGTGTTGGCTGCAATGATGAAATGGATGGGAGTGCATGTGGCTTAATTAATTAAAGGGAGTGCATGTGCAATGTTTTAAAGGATGGAATGCATGTGAATATGATGGAAATCTGATATGGTGATGGGAGATGCATGTGGCTGATTTATGCATGTGAATGCATGTGGCTGCAATGGATTAGGAATCCTTCAATTTCGTCCATTCCTTTTGCTCCAAACATAAGCTATCCATTCCAAGTCCAATTTTGCTCCAAAATGCTCCAAAATGCATCTTTTTGCTTCCTTAGCCACATGAACCTAAAAACACACGAAAATGGCTTAAAAGCCAAAAACAACTATGAATTAACAATATAAATGCACGAAAACAAGCTAAGTAAGTCGCCTAAATATGCTCCTATCAAATTCCCCCACACTTAGCTTTTGCTAGTCCTCGAGCAAAACAAAACAAAAGAAACCAAAAACAAAACAAAACGAACAAAACACAACCTACACCTTCCAACAATCGTCTCAGGGATTTCCAATGCACATGACATGTTAAAATCATTATTCCCACAGATTTTGTTTATCTTTACACTTAAGTACATACTTAATCATAGTCACCACATACTAATTCACAATTAAGCATTTAAAACAATATTTTGAATGTAGTAACATGCCTTAGAGAATTTGCTCAATTCCTTACAATATATGCACTCAATTTTCACTCAGATTTTCTGACTACTGATAGGAGCATATTCATGCGACTTAAATGGCTTGTTCTCGTGTATTTACGTTATGTTTCTCTAGTTATTTTAGTCCTTTATGCTTCTTTTGTGTGTTTTCAGGTTCTAAGGGCTTAGGAAGCAAGAAAGTGCATTTTGAGGCTATTTGGAGCATTTTTGGGCATGGATTGGATAGCTTAATCATGGTGCAAAGAAGATGGACGAAATTGAAGCCTTGTATGCTCTTTGGGACATAAAACAAAGGGCCTAGCCCAATCAAACAATCCATCAAAGCCATGCAAAACCACCAACACATGCATTCCCTTCACATTCACCCACATGCACATTCAATCATTCACTCATGCACCCTTTATTCTTTAATCCAATTCAGCCATTTAATCATTCAACCATGCTTTCCCATTTCATTACTCATTGCACATGCATTCACACCTCTTTAATCCACATGCATTCATCATCATTCACTCTAGTTTTAATTCACATGCAAACACATGCATTTCCAACACCAAACACACCTTGCCATGTATCCCATTCCATTTTCCAGCTTTTCTCCTTCTCTTTGCAACCTAATTCACATGCATTCCATCCTTTAATTCACCCACATGCCCCTTTAAATCATTCAATCACACCATCACACATTCATCCTCCAACATTGCACATGCACTTTGCCTTTCATCATTGCACAACAAATAAAGCCAACACATGCACCCATCACCTAACACAAATCCATTGCCGTGTATAACCTTGGCAATCCCATCTTTCCCCCTTGCAATTCCACATGCATTCCCTCTTTAATCATTCTTTTCCTAGCTATTTTTCCATCATTATTTCAGCCACATGCATTCTCAATCATAAGAGCCACATGCACTCTTAAACAATCAACAACATATTCTCCCATTCCCCCTATAAAAACCCATGCATTCATTGAGAAATTCATTCACTCCCCACTCCATCTCTCCATTTCTCACACCACAACTAACACAAACACTTCCCCTTAGAATCCAAAACCGTGAGTCCCCCTTCCACCATTCCTCATCCATTTCCATAATTCCCCAAACCTCACCATAGACCTTGTGCTACAACAACGAGGAAGATAAGAGGGCCTAAACGTTCATACAATTCAAGTTTGAGTTGTTGGAATGTTTAGGTGTTTCTTTGATTTCAAAGTTTAAATTCAATTCTCTTTGTTTTGTACGTATGAGTAATGGAAGAAAAGAGTGCCTAAACGTTCATACAATTCAAGTTTGAGTTGTTGGAATGTTTAGGTGTTTCTTTGATTTCAAAGTTATGAGGAACTAAACCCCCTTTAGCTAGGGGGTAATTCGAAATAAATGTTTATGCTTGCATTTTGATTTGATTACTTCTAATTGCGTTTCATAAGTTGTGAATTCAATTTGTTTAACCGTTTGATTGATAACTTATTTATGTATGTTTATTGAGAGTGCACGCTTAATTTTCATGCATGAATATGACGCTAGAATATAAGTGAGTTTCACCTAATCGTTATGAACTTATATTCACAAGTAGTGGAGGTTGCTTATAAACAATCGCGTTAAATGAATTCTTGGCACGAGTTTCATGCAATCATAGTAACGAATGCCTCGTCAACACTTATAATCTTCATAGAGCGTAATGATTCTTGCTTGTATCTCTATTATGCAATCATGTAGGGGACTTGTGGGGAATGTTTTGGGTTGTTGTATGCAATCATCCAATTCAATAACGTTAGGAAGATTTGAAGGTTAATTTAAGCGGACCTAATTAACCCGGGGTGATGAGTTTCATAATTTATTGAAATGCAATTGGAAATCTTTTTATTATGCAAGTGTAACATATGTGGAGATGACCCCCTTAGCTAGCATTCATCCATTCTATTTCATCAATTTTATACTTACATTCTGTTTTAATTTGTTCATTTAATTTAATTTCGTATAAACTTAAATCCCCCTTTACTTTAATGTCAATTTAGTTAGAAATCATTTTAGTTTGTGTTTTTAAAAGCATTTTGAGTCTTTGGTTTGTCTTAGTGTTTTAAAGATTAGTTTTGCATTCTTTGAGTCTAGTATAGTGTTTTATATTGTGTTTTTACGTTTTTGAGTCAAATCCAAGTGATTAACAATCCCTCCTAATCCCCGGTCTAGAACAATCCCTACTTATACATATACTACAATTTGACAAAAAGAGGGTTTAATTTGTGTGCGTATAAATTCTCGCATCAACTACACACCCTAAACTAGTTATATGTGAGAAGATTGATGTAAACATAAAAACGAACACTCACATATATGTATTTCAAAGGAAGCAATTTCTGGAGTTAATAAGCATGTTTAGATATGATCTCATGAATGGAATGCTACTACTTAGAATCGAGAACCAGTGACACCATAAGCTCATATCAATTCCAAACTCCACATTATTGAACACATAACGATCAAGATAAAAGCATAAGGGTTGAAACGGGGCTAAAGGTGTTTGGCTAACAAAGAAGGGATATGGAAAACAAAGGTTCTTAAAGAAATAGCGAGCAAAGCATTTGAATTAACTTAGAATTCACTTCTGAATGAAAACTCAACTTTTGAACAACATGGGGGAACAAGCTCTTTTTTTTTTTTTTTTCTTTCTTTCTTTCTTTTCTTTTCTGTTTTTTTCTTTTTCATATGTTTTTCAGAATTTTTTCTTTTCTTTTGACTCTCAAAACATACATAAACGCTTAAGAACAAAACATTCTCTCCCCCACACTCATTTTCTTTCATAATGTACTCAAAAGGAATTCATTTAAGTCATGCTCACTATCTTTTAAGAACAAGGGTGTGGACAGTCCTAAACTAGGCTAGGTTAGGATAATGTGGGTTAACAATGAATAAAGGCTTAACAAAGCTCAACGGGGTTAAAACTTACAACAAATACGAAAAATGGGAAGTAAGGCTATTTGGCTATGGTGGCAACTACACAACTTCATCTTGATATATGTTATGCAATTCAATGTCATGCTTTGAATGAAACGGATATAAGTTCTAGCATTTAGTTCTATCATGATACAATTGCATTCTAAGTAGCAACCAAGCAAGGAATAATGAGATCATGCAACAACTTTAGAAAACAAAGAATCACAGAAAATAACTCTCCAAAGAAAGTAATGGCTCGAGTCTCACAGGGATGTAGCGTTATTATGAGTTTCTTCCTTCAAGCATGTTACAAAAACGAATTTTTCTTCAGACCAATTTTTCTTTTATGATTGCATGTGAAGTCATATATTATAACCATAACCAAGCATATACCAAGAGTAAATCAAACTTTTCTCCATGTTTATAACTCTTTTTAACAGTCATGCAATTACAAACCAAATCCTTATCATTGTGTTGGAAGGTACCCTAAGACACAAACACACAAAAACGACTCAAAACACTCTTTTTAGGCTTTTCAAAACATGTTTTTCAAATTTTTATGTGATTTTCGGAGTTATAAAACAAAACACACTAAAAACACTCTAAAACAACTTAAAAACACCTTAAAACAGCAAGGAACAACATTTGAAGTTATGGGTGATAAAATCCCACGAATTTGCATTAACAACATTAGTTACCCCCCCACACTTAAATCAAACATTGTCCTCAATGTTTTAAGCATAGATTCACACAAAACATAAGTAAACACACAAAAAGCATTTAAACATACTAAACATGGCAGAATGTAATTAACAAAGAGAAGAGTTTAGGGACGCAAATCTGGTTATGGAGTGTAAATTCCCTCTTCTCCTTGGTGATTGCATTGAGGCTTTGATCTTTGTGATTCCACAGGCTTACTCTTGAACTGGTTTCCGCCCATCGTTGATTTTCCTTTGTGCTACTCTTGAACTGGTGATAGGAGCATATTCATGCGACTTAAATAGCTTGTTCTCGTGCATTTACGTTATGTTTCTTTAGTTATTTTAGTACTTTAAGCTATTTTCGTGTGTTTGTAGGTCCAAAGGGCTAAAGGAGCAAAAAGATGCATTTTGGAACACTTTTGGGCTAAGGACGGTTAGCTTATGCTTGAAGCCAAAGTGTTGGACGAAATTGAAGACCTAATTGGAGCCAAAGTGTTGGAACCTTGTTCTCTTTAGTTTTAGGACATTTAAACTTTTCCTAATCCCAATCATGCCATGCATAACACACATCCATTCTAACACATTGTCATTGCACATGCATTTCCTTCATTAGTTAACCCACATGCACTTATCACTTATCATCACCACTTAACCACTTATCATATCATAACCACATATCATATCACTTATCACTTATCACTTAACATATCATCTACACATTTCAACCATCCACCTACTTCACCTACAACATCCACAACATCCACCTACTTCACCTACAACATCCACCTACTTCACCTACTTCACCTACAACATCCACCTACAAATGACATAGCCATATGTTCCCTCCACTACTCCTATAAATACCCTTGCATTCATTCATTCATGGACATCTCATTTTCATACACAACACACCACAAACACATCCCTTTCTCTCTTAGCCGTGAGTCTCCCTTAGAATCCAAACACCATTTTTCCATTTCCCTATTAATCCAAACACCACTCCCCAAACTATTCACACCATCAAACTATCCTTAGACCTTGTGCTACAACAACGAGGAAGAGAAGAGTGCCTAAACGTTCATACAATTCAAGTTTGAGTTGTTGGAATGTTTAGGTGTTTCTTTGATTTCAATGTTTAAATTCAATTCTCTTTGTTTGTACGTATGAGGAATGGAAGAGAAGAGTGCCTAAACGTTCATACAATTCAAGTTTGAGTTGTTGGAATGTTTAGGTATTTCTTTGATTTCAAAGTTATAATAAACTAAACCCCCTTTAGCTAGGGGGTGATTCGAAATATATGTTTATGCTTGCATTTTGATTTGATTAATTCTAATTGCGTTTCATAAGTTGTGGTTCAATTTGTTTAACCGTTTGACTGATAACTTATTTATGAATGTTTATTAAGAATGCGCGCTGATAGGAGCATATTTATGCGACTTAAATGGCTTGTTCTCGTACATTTACGTTATGTTTCTTTAGTTATTTTAGTACTTTAAGCTATTTTCGTGTGTTTGTAGGTCCAAAGGGCTAAAGGAGCAAAAAGATGCATTTTGGAGACTTTTGGAGCACTTTTGGGCTAAGGACGGATAGCTTATGCTTGAAGCCAAAGTGTTGGACGAAATTGAAGACCTAATTGGAGCCAAAGTGTTGGAACCTTGTTCTCTTTAGTTTTAGGACATTTAAACCTTTCCTAATCCCAATCATGCCATGCATAACACACATCCATTCTAACACATTGTCATTGCACATGCATTTCCTTCATTAGTTAACCCACATGCACTTATCACTTATCATCACCACATATCATATCACTTAATCACTTATCACTTATCATCACCACTTAACCACTTATCATATCATAACCACATATCATATCACTTATCACTTATCACTTAACATATCATCCACCTACTTCACCTACAACATCCACCTACTTCACCTACAACATCCACTTCACCTACAACATCCACCTACTTCACCTACAACATCCACCTACTTCACCTACAAATGACATAGCCATATGTTCCCTCCACTACTCCTATAAATACCCTTGCATTCATTCATTCATTCCATCTCATTTCATACACAACACACCACAAACACTTCCATTCCTTCTCTTTGCCGTGATTTCCCTATTAATCCAAACACCACTCCCCAAACTATTCACACCATCAAACTATCCTTAGACCTTGTGCTACAACAACGAGGAAGAGAAGAGTGCCTAAACGTTCATACAATTCAAGTTTGAGTTGTAGGAATGTTTAGGTGTTTCTTTGATTTCAATGTTTAAATTCAATTCTCTTTGTTTGTACGTATGAGGAATGGAAGAGAAGAGTGCCTAAACGTTCATACAATTCAAGTTTGAGTTGTTGGAATGTTTAGGTATTTCTTTGATTTCAAAGTTATAATAAACTAAACCCCCTTTAGCTAGGGGGTGATTCGAAATATATGTTTATGCTTGCATTTTGATTTGATTACTTCTAATTGCATTTCATAAGTTGTTGATTCAATTTGTTTAACCGTTTGATTGATAACTTATTTATGTACGTTTATTAAGAATGCGCGCTTAATTTTCATGCATGAATATGACGCTAGAATATAAGTGATTTTCACCTAATCGTTATGAACTTATATTCACAAGTAGTGGAGGTTGCTTATAAACAATCGCGTTAAATGAATTCTTGGCACGAGTTTCATGCTCATCATAGTAACGAATGCCTAGTCAACACTTATAGTTTTCATAATGCTTAATGATCTTTGATTGTATCTTTATTGTGCTGTTCACGTAAAGGACTTTTGGAGAATGTTGTGAATTGCGTTGCGCTAACCCATCCAATTCATTAACTTAAGGAAAACTTGACGGTTAATTTAAGCGGACCTAATTAACCCGGGGTGATGAGTTTCATAATTTATCGAAAGATCAACTGGAAATCTTTTTATTATGTAAGTGTAACATGTGTGAAGAAGAACCCCTTAGCTATTCTATCATCCATTCATTCCATTTCATCAATTTCATATTTACATTCTGTCTAGTTTATTTAACTTGTTTCGTTATTTACATTCTCATACTTAAGCTGCTGGATCTCTTGCTTAAGACTCTCCACCTCTGCCATCAATGATTCCACCTGACGGGAGCGGGCAAGCAGGCGTTGGCCCATGTTGGACACAGAACTCGCACACTGAACACTAAGTGCGAGGGACTCTTGAACGGCCAACTCATCGGACCGTCCTGACAGCAGCCTACTATCTTTTGGAGTGAGGAGGTTCCTAGCTACTATTGTAGCTGTTGTGGCGTCCTGCATCACGGAGTCTTCACCTGTAAGAAGACCGTTAGAAGATAAGAAAGAAGGGCGCCATACGTTACCTTGACGCGGCGCGCCCGTATCACTGCTAAGGCTCAATTCCAAGCTAAGGTTCGATGAGTTTGCCATTTTTCAAAGGTGTTCAAAGATAAGGGTTGATGGAGTAAATTTTCAAAGGGTCGGAGTCGATTTTCAAGAATGGGAATTCTTCAGAGTGTGTTTGTTGTGGTGATCGATAGCTCAATAAAAAAGCCAAAGCGACGCGTCCACCGATTAAAAAAGCCGGAATTTCCGGCGTAATTTAGGCGACGCTTTCTCGGCTTTTCTGAAGGCGCGTTCAACTTTGTCAAAAGATTTCTTCTTTTCAGACAACACGTGCAGGCCATCATCACAACTACACATCTTTAGCCGACAAGTGCAAAGTTCGGCGACGCTTTCTCTGCTTTTCAGAAAACGCGTGCAGCTTTGTCAAAAGGAGCCGCATCCGCACTACCACGTGTCGTTCAGAAAGCGGAGGGGCGTCGTTCAGAAATCGAAAGGGCACCTGCTCAGAAATCGAAGAGGCGTCGTTCTGATATCGAAAAGACATTTGTAGACAAGGGTAAAAGAACAGTACCACCACTTGATATTATCTCTATATATCTCGACTTTCGTCTTTTATGGCAAGGCAAACCTGAAGAAAATGCCCAACTCTTCCTTACCTCTGAGGGCGCACTCCCAGCAAAGCCTCTTGAAATACTCAATTTTTTCTCCCCCAAAGAAGATACCAGAAACCTGGAGTACAAATGAGGCAGAAGGAAACGGTCGATCGAAGCATGTGGAGACAACCACAACAAATACATGTGCTGCTTCATTCGCCGTTTCTTCAAAAGCAAAGGTATCTCATATCATCAAGGTCTAAAGCAAAAGTATCTCATATCATGCTCTTTCCCTGTCCTTTTCTTTGTCCTTGTTCTTACTCGCATGGCAAAGTAAAAGAAGCAATCAGCCGGCACTTGGAGTCAGTATTCCGATCTGGAGCCAACTGCCTGGAATCTATTCCTGATTGCTTACCTAGCGTTGCTCTCGAGTAGTCATCTTCAACGGTTGATACACTTCCAGAGAAGGGACCACTTCTGCAAGGGGGAGCGAGTAAGGCAAGTGAAAATGATACATTGAAGCATGTGGAGACAAACATAGGCTGAGTTATCCTCCAACCCTTTTCAATACGAATTGGAAAGATTGAACAAAGAAACAGATAAAAGGGATAAGCTCAGACCTTCGGGGGAGACCAAATGAACCATCATGCTGCCCAGTTCAAGAAGTAGCACAAAGGAAAATCAACGATGGGCAGAAACCAGTTCAAGAGTAAGCCTGTGGAATCACAAAGATCAAAAGCCTCAATTTAATTACCAAGGAGAAGATGGAATTTACACTCTATAACCAGATTTGCGTCTCTAAACTCTTCTCTTTGTTAATTACATTCTGCCATGTTTAGTATGTTTAAGTGCTTTTTGTGTATTTACTTATGTTTTGTGTGAATCTATGCTTAAAACATTGAGGACAATATTTGATTTAAGTGTGGGGGGGGTAACTAAGTATATTTAATGCAAATACGTGGGATTTTATCCACCATAACTTCTAATGTTGTTCCTTGTTGTTTTAAGGTGTTTTTAAGTTGTTTTAGAGTGTTTTAGTGTGTTTTGTTTTATAATTCAAAAATCCCATAAAAATTTGAAAAATTGTTTTGAAAAACCCAAAAAGAGTTGTTTTAAAAGTCGTTTTTGTGTGTTTGTGTCTTAGGGTACCTTCCAACACAATGATAAGGATTTGGTTTATAATTGCATGACGGTTAGAAAGAGTTATTAACATAGAGAAAAGTTTGATTTACTCTTGGTATATGCTTGGTTATGGTTATAATGTATGACTTCACATGCAATCATAAAAGAAAAATTCGTTTTTGTAACATGCTTGAAGGAAGGAACTCAAACAAACGCTACAACCCTGTGAGACTCGAGCCATTACTTTCTTTGGAGAGTTATTTTCTGTGATTCTTTATTTTCTAAAGTTGTTGCATGATCTCATTATTCCTTGCTTGGTTGCTACTTAGAATGCAATTGTATCATGATAGAACTAAATGCTAGAACTCATGCCCATTTCATTCAAAGCATGTTATTGATTTGCATAACACATATTCAAGAAGAAGTTGTGTAGTGACCACCACCATAGCCAAATAGCCTTACTTCACATACTTCGTATATGTTGTAAGTTTTAACCCCGTTGAGCCTTGTTTAGCCTTTATTCTTTGTTTACCCACATTTTCCTCACCTAGCCTAGTTTAGGACAATCCCCACCCTTGTTCTTAAAAGATAGTGAGCATGACTTAATTGAATTCCTTTTGAGTTACATTATGAAAGAAAATAAGTGTGGGGGAGAGAATGTTTAAGTGTTGATGTTTTGAGATTCAAAAGAAAAGAAAAAGAAAAGAAAAAAAAAAAAAAAGAGAAAAGAAAGAGAGAAAGAAAAAAGAGCTTGAAAAAAAAAAAAATGAAAGAATAAGTGATTGAAGAAAGGTTCCAAAACACCAATTCTGGGCGTAAATTGTCTAAATTCTCCCTTTTTGTTCAAAAGTTGAGTTTTCATTCAAAAGTGAATTCTAAGTTGATTCAAATGCTTTGCTCACTATTTCTTTAAGAACCTTTGTTTTCCATATCCCTTATTTGTTATCCACATACCCCAAGCCCCGTTACAACCCTTGACTTCTATCTTGAGTGTTGTGTATTTCAATTTGTGGAGTTTGAACTTGGTATGAGCATATGGTGTCACTGGTTCTCGCGTCTAAGTAGTAGCATTCCATTCATGAGATCATATCTAAACATGCTTATTAACTCCAGAAATTGCGTTCTTTGTGATACATATATGTGAGTGTTCGTTTTCATGTTACATCAATCTTCTCACATATGACTAGATTAGGGTGTGTAGTTAGAAATTCTGAGTGAAAATCGAGTGCATATCTTGTAAGGAATTGAGCAAATTCTCTAAGGCATGTTACTACATTCAAAACATGGTTTTAAATGCTTAATTGTGAAATAGTATGTGGTGACTATGATTAAGAATGTACTCAAGTGTGAAGATGACTAAAATCTATGGGACTAATGATTTTTAACTTGTCATGTGCATTGGAAGTCCCTGATACGATTGTTGGAAGGTGTAGGTTGTGTTTTGTTCTTTTTGTTTTGTTTTTCTGTTTTGCTCGAGGACTAGCAAAAGCTAAGTGTGGGGGTATTTGATAGGAGCATATTTATGCGACTTAAATGGCTTGTTCTCGTACATTTACGTTATGTTTCTTTAGTTATTTTAGTACTTTAAGCTATTTTCGTGTGTTTGTAGGTCCAAAGGGCTAAAGGAGCAAAAAGATGCATTTTGGAGACTTTTGGAGCACTTTTGGGCTAAGGACGGATAGCTTATGCTTGAAGCCAAAGTGTTGGACGAAATTGAAGACCTAATTGGAGCCAAAGTGTTGGAACCTTGTTCTCTTTAGTTTTAGGACATTTAAACCTTTCCTAATCCCAATCATGCCATGCATAACACACATCCATTCTAACACATTGTCATTGCACATGCATTTCCTTCATTAGTTAACCCACATGCACTTATCACTTATCATCACCACATATCATATCACTTAATCACTTATCACTTATCATCACCACTTAACCACTTATCATATCATAACCACATATCATATCACTTATCACTTATCACTTAACATATCATCCACCTACTTCACCTACAACATCCACCTACTTCACCTACAACATCCACTTCACCTACAACATCCACCTACTTCACCTACAACATCCACCTACTTCACCTACAACATCCACCTACTTCACCTACAAATGACATAGCCATATGTTCCCTCCACTACTCCTATAAATACCCTTGCATTCATTCATTCATTCCATCTCATTTCATACACAACACACCACAAACACTTCCATTCCTTCTCTTTGCCGTGATTTCCCTATTAATCCAAACACCACTCCCCAAACTATTCACACCATCAAACTATCCTTAGACCTTGTGCTACAACAACGAGGAAGAGAAGAGTGCCTAAACGTTCATACAATTCAAGTTTGAGTTGTAGGAATGTTTAGGTGTTTCTTTGATTTCAATGTTTAAATTCAATTCTCTTTGTTTGTACGTATGAGGAATGGAAGAGAAGAGTGCCTAAACGTTCATACAATTCAAGTTTGAGTTGTTGGAATGTTTAGGTATTTCTTTGATTTCAAAGTTATAATAAACTAAACCCCCTTTAGCTAGGGGGTGATTCGAAATATATGTTTATGCTTGCATTTTGATTTGATTACTTCTAATTGCATTTCATAAGTTGTTGATTCAATTTGTTTAACCGTTTGATTGATAACTTATTTATGTATGTTTATTAAGAATGCGCGCTTAATTTTCATGCATGAATATGACGCTAGAATATAAGTGATTTTCACCTAATCGTTATGAACTTATATTCACAAGTAGTGGAGGTTGCTTATAAACAATCGCGTTAAATGAATTCTTGGCACGAGTTTCATGCTCATCATAGTAACGAATGCCTCGTCAACACTTATAGTTTTCATAATGCTTAATGATCTTTGATTGTATCTTTATTGTGCTGTTCACGTAAAGGACTTTTGGAGAATGTTGTGAATTGCGTTGCGCTAACCCATCCAATTCATTAACTTAAGGAAAACTTGACGGTTAATTTAAGCGGACCTAATTAACCCGGGGTGATGAGTTTCATAATTTATCGAAAGATCAACTGGAAATCTTTTTATTATGTAAGTGTAACATGTGTGAAGAAGAACCCCTTAGCTATTCTATCATCCATTCATTCCATTTCATCAATTTCATATTTACATTCTGTCTAGTTTATTTAACTTGTTTCGTTATTTCAATTTTCGCATAAACTTAAATCCCCCTTTACTTTAATGTCAATTTAGTTAGAAATCATTTTAGTTTGTGTTTTTAAAAGCATTTTGAGTCTTTGGTTTGTCTTAGTGTTTTAAAGTTTAGTTTTACATTCTTTGAGTCTAGTTTAGTGTTTTATATTGTGTTTTTACGTTTTTGAGTCAGTTTCCAAGAGATTTGCAATCCCTCCTAATCCCCGGTCCAGAACGATCCCTACTTATACTTATACTACAATTGTCAAAAAGAGGGTTTAATTTGTGCGCGTATAAAACTTGCATCAAAATTTTGGCGCCGTTGCCGGGGATTAGAAAATTTGCTAATCCCTTGGATTGTTTTATTTTCGTTTGTTTTTATTCTAGATTCTTAATCTTGTTTTGTTTCTTGTTTTAGGTACTAGTTCATGACTCGGAGTTCTCATCCGATTCGTGAACATATCCTGGAGTGATTGGGTTCTTCGTCCGGCTGCAAGACGTAAAAGAAAGCGCTACTTGGGAGGCAACCCAATGCACTGAATAAAACAAAGCATGTTCATAAAAATAAAAAAATAAAAAAAAAAAAAAAAAAAGAGATACTAAACATGGAGAAAGGTGGAGCTTCACAAAGGTTGTTTACGTGAAGCCCCACTACGAGGCGCAGAAGCGGAAGGCATAGAAGCAGAAGGCATAGAAGCGGGAGGCATCGAAGCGGGAGGCATCGGAGCGGAAGCCATCGGAGCGGAAGGCATCGGAGCTAGAGCATTCCAGGCCTCAATACTTGGCCAAGCGCTCGATGATCCAGGAAAAAGGTGCCTCTGGAGGAAAGACGAAAACCTTTGACGGTCACTTTGAATCCGACCTTCAGACTCTTGCAGCTCATCCAGCTTCCTCTTCATGCCCGACGAATAGTTATTTGCAAGCACATGCAAACTTCTATTCTCATACTTAAGCTGTTGGATCTCTTGCTTAAGACTCTCCACCTCTGCCATCAATGATTCCACCTGACGGGAGCGGGCAAGCAGGCGTTGGCCCATGTTGGACACAGAACTCGCACACTGAACACTAAGTGCGAGGGACTCTTGAACGGCCAACTCATCGGACCGTCCTGACAGCAGCCTACTATCTTTTGGAGTGAGGAGGTTCCTAGCTACTATTGTAGCTGTTGTGGCGTCCTGCATCACGGAGTCTTCACCTGTAAGAAGACCGTTAGAAGATAAGAAAGAAGGGCGCCATACGTTACCTTGACGCGGCGCGCCCGTATCACTGCTAAGGCTCAATTCCAAGCTAAGGTTCGATGAGTTTGCCATTTTTCAAAGGTGTTCAAAGATAAGGGTTGATGGAGTAAATTTTCAAAGGGTCGGAGTCGATTTTCAAGAATGGGAATTCTTCAGAGTGTGTTTGTTGTGGTGATCGATAGCTCAATAAAAAAGCCAAAGCGACGCGTCCACCGATTAAAAAAGCCGGAATTTCCGGCGTAATTTAGGCGACGCTTTCTCGGCTTTTCTGAAGGCGCGTTCAACTTTGTCAAAAGATTTCTTCTTTTCAGACAACACGTGCAGGCCATCATCACAACTACACATCTTTAGCCGACAAGCGCAAAGTTCGGCGACGCTTTCTCTGCTTTTCAGAAAACGCGTGCAGCTTTGTCAAAAGGAGCCGCATCCGCACTACCACGTGTCGTTCAGAAAGCGGAGGGGCGTCGTTCAGAAATCGAAAGGGCACCTGCTCAGAAATCGAAGAGGCGTCGTTCTGATATCGAAAAGACATTTGTAGACAAGGGTAAAAGAACAGTACCACCACTTGATATTATCTCTATATATCTCGACCTTCGTCTTTTATGGCAAGGCAAACCTGAAGAAAATGCCCAACTCTTCCTTACCTCTGAGGGCGCACTCCCAGCAAAGCCTCTTGAAATACTCAATTTTTTCTCCCCCAAAGAAGATACCAGAAACCTGGAGTACAAATGAGGCAGAAGGAAACGGTCGATCGAAGCATGTGGAGACAACCACAACAAATACATGTGCTGCTTCATTCGCCGTTTCTTCAAAAGCAAAGGTATCTCATATCATCAAGGTCTAAAGCAAAAGTATCTCATATCATGCTCTTTCCCTGTCCTTTTCTTTGTCCTTGTTCTTACTCGCATGGCAAAGTAAAAGAAGCAATCAGCCGGCACTTGGAGTCAGTCTTCCGATCTGGAGCCAACTGCCTGGAATCTATTCCTGATTGCTTACCTAGCGTTGCTCTCGAGTAGTCATCTTCAACGGTTGATACACTTCCAGAGAAGGGACCACTTCTGCAAGGGGGAGCGAGTAAGGCAAGTGAAAATGATACATTGAAGCATGTGGAGACAAACATAGGCTGAGTTATCCTCCAACCCTTTTCAATACGAATTGGAAAGATTGAACAAAGAAACAGATAAAAGGGATAAGCTCAGACCTTCGGGGGAGACCAAATGAACCATCATGCTGCCCAGTTCAAGAAGTAGCACAAAGGAAAATCAACGATGGGCAGAAACCAGTTCAAGAGTAAGCCTGTGGAATCACAAAGATCAAAAGCCTCAATGCAATTACCAAGGAGAAGATGGAATTTACACTTATAATCTTCATAGAGCGTAATGATTCTTGCTTGTATCTCTATTATGCAATCATGTAGGGGACTTGTGGGGAATGTTTTGGGTTGTTGTATGCAATCATCCAATTCAATAACGTTAGGAAGATTTGAAGGTTAATTTAAGCGGACCTAATTAACCCGGGGTGATGAGTTTCATAATTTATTGAAATGCAATTGGAAATCTTTTTATTATGCAAGTGTAACATATGTGGAGATGACCCCCTTAGCTAGCATTCATCCATTCTATTTCATCAATTTTATACTTACATTCTGTTTTAATTTGTTCATTTAATTTAATTTCGTATAAACTTAAATCCCCCTTTACTTTAATGTCAATTTAGTTAGAAATCATTTTAGTTTGTGTTTTTAAAAGCATTTTGAGTCTTTGGTTTGTCTTAGTGTTTTAAAGATTAGTTTTGCATTCTTTGAGTCTAGTATAGTGTTTTATATTGTGTTTTTACGTTTTTGAGTCAAATCCAAGTGATTAACAATCCCTCCTAATCCCCGGTCTAGAACAATCCCTACTTATACATATACTACAATTTGACAAAAAGAGGGTTTAATTTGTGTGCGTATAAATTCTCGCATCAACTACACACCCTAAACTAGTTATATGTGAGAAGATTGATGTAAACATAAAAACGAACACTCACATATATGTATTTCAAAGGAAGCAATTTCTGGAGTTAATAAGCATGTTTAGATATGATCTCATGAATGGAATGCTACTACTTAGAATCGAGAACCAGTGACACCATAAGCTCATATCAATTCCAAACTCCACATTATTGAACACATAATGATCAAGATAAAAGCATAAGGGTTGAAACGGGGCTAAAGGTGTTTGGCTAACAAAGAAGGGATATGGAAAACAAAGGTTCTTAAAGAAATAGCGAGCAAAGCATTTGAATTAACTTAGAATTCACTTCTGAATGAAAACTCAACTTTTGAACAACAAGGGGGAACAAGCTCTTTTTTTTTTTTTTTTCTTTCTTTCTTTCTTTTCTTTTCTGTTTTTTTCTTTTTCATATGTTTTTCAGAATTTTTTCTTTTCTTTTGACTCTCAAAACATACATAAACGCTTAAGAACAAAACATTCTCTCCCCCACACTCATTTTCTTTCATAATGTACTCAAAAGGAATTCATTTAAGTCATGCTCACTATCTTTTAAGAACAAGGGTGTGGACAGTCCTAAACTAGGCTAGGTTAGGATAATGTGGGTTAACAATGAATAAAGGCTTAACAAAGCTCAACGGGGCTAAAACTTACAACAAATACGAAAAATGGGAAGTAAGGCTATTTGGCTATGGTGGCAACTACACAACTTCATCTTGATATATGTTATGCAATTCAATGTCATGCTTTGAATGAAACGGATATAAGTTCTAGCATTTAGTTCTATCATGATACAATTGCATTCTAAGTAGCAACCAAGCAAGGAATAATGAGATCATGCAACAACTTTAGAAAACAAAGAATCACAGAAAATAACTCTCCAAAGAAAGTAATGGCTCGAGTCTCACAGGGATGTAGCGTTATTATGAGTTTCTTCCTTCAAGCATGTTACAAAAACGAATTTTTCTTCAGACCAATTTTTCTTTTATGATTGCATGTGAAGTCATATATTATAACCATAACCAAGCATATACCAAGAGTAAATCAAACTTTTCTCCATGTTTATAACTCTTTTTAACAGTCATGCAATTACAAACCAAATCCTTATCATTGTGTTGGAAGGTACCCTAAGACACAAACACACAAAAACGACTCAAAACACTCTTTTTAGGCTTTTCAAAACATGTTTTTCAAATTTTTATGTGATTTTCGGAGTTATAAAACAAAACACACTAAAAACACTCTAAAACAACTTAAAAACACCTTAAAACAGCAAGGAACAACATTTGAAGTTATGGGTGATAAAATCCCACGAATTTGCATTAACAACATTAGTTACCCCCCCACACTTAAATCAAACATTGTCCTCAATGTTTTAAGCATAGATTCACACAAAACATAAGTAAACACACAAAAAGCATTTAAACATACTAAACATGGCAGAATGTAATTAACAAAGAGAAGAGTTTAGGGACGCAAATCTGGTTATGGAGTGTAAATTCCCTCTTCTCCTTGGTGATTGCATTGAGGCTTTGATCTTTGTGATTCCACAGGCTTACTCTTGAACTGGTTTCCGCCCATCGTTGATTTTCCTTTGTGCTACTCTTGAACTGGTGATAGGAGCATATTCATGCGACTTAAATAGCTTGTTCTCGTGCATTTACGTTATGTTTCTTTAGTTATTTTAGTACTTTAAGCTATTTTCGTGTGTTTGTAGGTCCAAAGGGCTAAAGGAGCAAAAAGATGCATTTTGGAACACTTTTGGGCTAAGGACGGTTAGCTTATGCTTGAAGCCAAAGTGTTGGACGAAATTGAAGACCTAATTGGAGCCAAAGTGTTGGAACCTTGTTCTCTTTAGTTTTAGGACATTTAAACTTTTCCTAATCCCAATCATGCCATGCATAACACACATCCATTCTAACACATTGTCATTGCACATGCATTTCCTTCATTAGTTAACCCACATGCACTTATCACTTATCATCACCACTTAACCACTTATCATATCATAACCACATATCATATCACTTATCACTTATCACTTAACATATCATCTACACATTTCAACCATCCACCTACTTCACCTACAACATCCACCTACTTCACCTACAACATCCACAACATCCACCTACTTCACCTACAACATCCACCTACTTCACCTACTTCACCTACAACATCCACCTACAAATGACATAGCCATATGTTCCCTCCACTACTCCTATAAATACCCTTGCATTCATTCATTCATGGACATCTCATTTTCATACACAACACACCACAAACACATCCCTTTCTCTCTTAGCCGTGAGTCTCCCTTAGAATCCAAACACCATTTTTCCATTTCCCTATTAATCCAAACACCACTCCCCAAACTATTCACACCATCAAACTATCCTTAGACCTTGTGCTACAACAACGAGGAAGAGAAGAGTGCCTAAACGTTCATACAATTCAAGTTTGAGTTGTTGGAATGTTTAGGTGTTTCTTTGATTTCAATGTTTAAATTCAATTCTCTTTGTTTGTACGTATGAGGAATGGAAGAGAAGAGTGCCTAAACGTTCATACAATTCAAGTTTGAGTTGTTGGAATGTTTAGGTATTTCTTTGATTTCAAAGTTATAATAAACTAAACCCCCTTTAGCTAGGGGGTGATTCGAAATATATGTTTATGCTTGCATTTTGATTTGATTAATTCTAATTGCGTTTCATAAGTTGTGGTTCAATTTGTTTAACCGTTTGACTGATAACTTATTTATGAATGTTTATTAAGAATGCGCGCTTAATTTTCATGCATCAATATGACGCTAGAATATAAGTGAGTTTCACCTAATAGTTACGAACTTATATTCACAAGTAGTGGAGGTTGCTTATAAACAATCGCGTTAAATAAATTCTTGGCATAAGTTTCATGCGTAGTCCATAGTAACGAATGCCTCGTCAACACTTAAAGTTTTCATGATGCTTAATGATCTTTGATTGTATCTTTATTGTGCTTTTCACGTAAAGGACTTTTGGAGAATGTTGTGAATTGCGTTGCGCTAACCCATCCAATTCATTAACTTAAGGAAAACTTGACGGTTAATTTAAGCGGACCTAATTGACCCGGGGCGTTGAGAATTAATGATTTGTTGAAATGCAATTGGAAATCGTTTTATTATGCAAGTATAACATATGTGGAGATGAACCCCGTAGCTAACTTTCCATCCATTTGTTCTTTCTTTTCTTGTTTCTGTTTTCATGTTTAATTTAACTTGTTATTCAATTATGTTAAACATGTGAAACTAATTTCTTTTTAGTTAGAGGCGAATTTGAAGCCATGGACATATGTTGGTTATGATTTGATTTACTCCAGTTATGAATTCATGAACTTTAGATGTGGGTTACTTTTCTGTTTTGATTAAGAACTTGTTTATGTATGTGGGTTGAGGGTCGACACTTAATTTGCATGCCTAAGACTTGATGCTAGGATATAAGGGAATTTCACCTAATCGTTATGAACTTATATTCATGAGTAGTAAAAATCGCTAGTCACGATTGTGTTTAGTAAACCCTAGGCTGGATTAACATGCGTATTCCATAGTTATGAATGCCTAGTCAATGTTTATGATTTCCGTTGAACTTAATGATCTTTGTTGAATGTCTCTATCATGCGTATTCCATGTGAGAGACTTTGATTAGGAATAATTTGGTTGTAATGCGTATCCCATTCAATCCAATGAATCTAGGGAAATCTGAAGGTTAATTTAAGCGGACCTAATTAACTTGGAGCATTGTCATTCATCGTTTGTTGAAGTCATAACTGGGAGTCAAATTATATGCTTATGTTCATGTGTGGATAAGGAACCCTCTAACTAGTTTTTCTTCATTCTATTCCATCAATTTCGTTTGTACAATCTGTTTTGTTTCCAAGTTTCTATTTTAGTTTAATTTCGTCCAAAACCAATCCCCCATTTATTTTAAAGTGTTAGATTAGTTAGAAATACATTTATTTTGTGTTTTTACGTTTTTTTTTTTTTAGTCAAATCCAAGTGATTAACAATCCCTCCTAATCCCCGGTCCAGAACGATCCCTACTTATACATATAACTACAATTTGACGAAAAGAGGGTTTAATTTGTGTGCGTATAAATCTCGCATCAACTGGGCAGCAGGATTCTTTTGGCTCCTCCACTTGTTGATTTTCCTTTGTGCTACTGGGCTGGAGGATTCTTTTGGTCTTCCCCGAAGGTCTGAGCTTACCCCTTTGGTCTGTTTCTTTGTTCAATCTTTCCAATTCGTATTGAAAAGGGTTGGAGGATAACTCAGCCTATGTTTGTCTCCACATGCTTCAATGTATCATTTTCACTTGCCTTACTCGCTCCCCTTTGCAGAAGTGGTCCCTTCTCCGGAAGTGTATCAACCGTTGAAGATGACTACTCGAGAGCAACGCTAGGTAAGCAATCAGGAATAGATTCCAGGCAGTTGGCTCCAGATCGGAAGATTGACTCCAAGTGCCGGCTGATTGCTTCTTTTACTTTGCCATGCGAGTAAGAACAAGGACAAAGAAAAAGACAGGGAAAGAGCATGATATGAGATACTTTTGCTTTTGACCTTGATGATATGAGATACCTTTGCTTTTGAAGAAGCGGTGAATGAATCAGCACATGTATTTGTTGTGCTGTTTCCTCCTGGGTCATATGTACTCCAGGCATCTGGTATCATCTTTGGGGAAGAAGAAAGAATTCAGTCTTTCGAAAGGCTTTGCTGGGAGTGCGCCCTCAGAGGTGAGGGAGAGTTGGGCATTTTTCTTCAGGTTTGCCTTGCCATAAAAGACGAAGGTCGACATATATAGAGATAATATCAAGTGGGGGTACTGTTCTTTTACCCTTGTCGACAAATGTCTCTTCGATATCAGAACGACGCCTCTTCGATTTCTGAGCAGGCGCCCCTTCGATTTCTGAACGACGCCCCTTCTCTTTCTGAACGACACGTGGTAGTGCAGATGCGACTCCTTTTGACAAAGCTGCACGCGTTTTCTGAAAAGCAGCGAAAGTGTCGCCGAACTTTGCGCTTGTCGGCTAAAGATGTGTAGTTGCGGTGATGGCCTCCACGTGTTGTCTGAAAAGAAGAAATCTTTTGACAAAGTTGAACGCGTCTTCTGAAAAGCCGAGAAAGCGTTGCCTAAATTACGCCGGAAATTCCGGCTTTTTGAATCGGTGGACGCGTCGCTTTGGCTTTTTTATTGAGCTATCGATCACCACAACAAACACACTCTGAAGATTTCCCATTCTTGAAAATCGACTCCGGCCCTTTGAAATTTAACTCCATCCCTTCCCTTTGAACACTTTTGAAAAATGGCAAACTCATCGAACCTTAGCTTGGAATTGAGCCTTAGCAGTGATATGGGCGCGCCGCGTCAAGGTAACGTATGGCGCCCTTCTTTTTTATCTTCTAACGGTCTTCTTACAGGTGAAGACTCCGTGATGCAGGACGCCACAACAGCTACAATAGTAGCTAAGAACCTCCTCACTCCAAAAGATAGTAGGCTGCTGTCAGGACGGTCCGATGAGTTGGCCGTTCAAGAGTCCCTCGCACTTAGTGTTCAGTGTGCGAGTTCTGTGTCCAACATGGGCCAACGCCTGCTTGCTCGGTCCCGTCAGGTGGAATCATTGATGGCAGAGGTGGAAAGACTTAAGCAAGAGATCCAGCAGCTTAAGTACGAGAATAGAAGTTTGCATGTGCTTGCAAATAACTATTCACCTATAAATACTCATTCATTCATTCTCATTCATACACATTTCATCCCACACTTCCATTTCAGAGACTCATCCATTGCAGAAATGTAGACCATCAAACTCCCTTGTGCCGTGCTCTCCCTTACAATCCAAACACCATCCTTCCATTTCCACCACTCCTCTTCCATATCTCCACCACTCCCCAAACCATTCACACCATCAAACTCACCTTAGACCTTGTGCCACAACGAAGAGGAAGAGAAGAGTGCCTAAACGTTCATACAATTCAAGTTTGAGTTGTTGGAATGTTTAGGTGTTTCTTTGATTTCAATGTTTAATTTCAATGCTCTTTGTTTTGTACGAATAAGGAATGGATGATAAGAGGGCTTAAACGTTCATACAATTCAAGTTTGAGTTGTTGGAATGTTTAGGTGTTTCTTTGATTCTCTTTGTTTTGTACCATGAGGAACTAAACCCCCCTTGGTTAGGGGGTGATTCGAATATATGTTTATGCTTGCATTTTGATTTGAATACTTCTAATTGCGTTTCATAAGTTGTGGATTCAATTCGTTTAACTGTTTGATTGATAACTTATTTATGTATGTTCATTGAGAGTGCACACTTAATTTTCATGCATGAATATGACGCTAGAATATAAGTGAGTTTCACCTAATCGTTATGAACTTATATTCACAAGTAGTGGAGGTTGCTTATAAACAATCGCGTTAAATGAATTCTTGGCATAAGTTTCATGCAATCCATAGTAACGAATGCCTCGTCAACACTTATAATTTTCATAGACCGTAATGATTCTTGCTTGTACCTCTTCTATGCATTCATGTTGAGGACTTGTGGGGAATGTTTTGAATTGTCGCATGCATCATCCAATTCAATAACGTTAGGAAGATTTGAAGGTTAATTAGTGCATCACGGTTAACTTGGGGTGTTGAGTATCATAGTTTATTGAAATGCAATTGGAAATCATTTTATTATGCAAGTATAACATGTATGGAGATGAACCCCTTAGCCATTCTATCATCCATTCATTCCATTCCATCAAATTCGTTTTACAATCTGTTTAGTTTATTAACTTGTTTTGTTATTTCAATTTTCGTATAAATCTAAATCCCCCTTTACTTTAATGTCCAATTTAGTTAGAAATCAATTTAGTTTGTGCTTTTAAGTGTTTTGATTCATTTTATTTCCCAATTTCGTCCAGATTCACCAAAGTGCTCAAAACTGCCCAGAAAGTGATTTTAAGGCAGTTTTGAGTGTTTTGGGTGATGTTTGAGTCTTTTGGTTTGTTTTAATGTTTTAAGTGTTTAGATTTACATTCTTTGAGTTAGTTTAGTGTTTTATATTGTGTTTTTACGTTCTTGAGTCAAGTTATTACTTAATTTCGTCCAGATTCACCAAAGTGAAACTGCCCAGAAAGTGATTTTAAGGCAGTTTTGAGTGTTTTGGGTGATGTTTGAGTCTTTTGGTTTGTCTTAGTGTTTTAAAGTTTAGCTTTGCATTCTTTAAGTCTAGTATAGTGTTTCATATTGTTATTTTACGTTTTTTAGTCAAATCCAAGTGGTTAACAATCCCTCCTAATCCCCGGTCTAGAACGATCCCTACTTATACATATACTACAATTTGACGAAAAGAGGGTTTAATTTGTGTGCGTATAAATAACGCATCATAACCCACATCTAAAGTTCATGAATTCATAACTGGAGTAAATCAAATCATAACCAACATATGTTCATGGCTTCAAATTTGCCTCTAACTAAAAAGAAATTAGTTCCACATGTTTAACATAATTGAATAACAATTTAAATTAAACATGAAAACAGAAACAAGAAAAGAAAGAACAAATTGATGGAATTGAATGGATGGAAAGTTAGCTACAGGGTTCATCTCCACATATGTTATACTTGCATAATAAAACGATTTCCAATTGCATTTCAACAAATCATTAATTCTCAACGCTCCAAGTTAATTAGGTCCGCTTAAATTAACCTTCAAATCTTCCTAACGTTATTGAATTGGATGATTGCATACGACAACCCAAAACATTCCCCACAAGTCCCCTACATGATTGCATAATTGATGCGAGATTTATACGCACACAAATTAAACCCTCTTTTTGACAATTGTAGTATAAGTATAAGTAGGGATCGTTCTGGACCGGGGATTAGGAGGGATTGTTAATCACTTGGATTTGACTTAAAAACGTAAAAACATAATATAAAACACTAAACTAGACTCAAAGAATGTAAAACTAAACTTTAAAACACTAAAACAAATCAAAAGACTCAAAATGCTTTTAAAAACACAAACTAAAATGCTATACTAAACTCGAAGAATTCAAAACTAAAAATAAGAAAGATTAAGACTAAGACTTTAAACGAAATATGGGGGGATTGATTTTGGACGAATTTAAACTAAAATGGATAGATTGTAAAGAAAACAAATTGTAAATATGAAATTGACGGAAATGAATGGATGGTATGGCTAGCTAAGGGGTTCTTCTCCACACATGTTACACTTGCATAATAAAAAGATTTCCAATTGCATTTCAATAAATTATGAAACTCATCACCCCGGGTTAATTAGGTCCGCTTAAATTAACCGTCAAGTTTTCCTTAAGTTAATGAATTGGATGATTGCATACGACAACCCAAAGCATTCCCCACAAGTTCCCTACATGAATTGCATAATAGAGATACAAGCAAGAATCATTAAGTTCTTTGAAAACTATAAGTGTTGACGAGGCATTCGTTACTATGGAATACGCATGAAACTTATGCCAAGAATTCGTTTAACGCGATTGTTTATAAGCAACCTCCACTACTTGTGAATATAAGTTCATAACGATTAGGTGAAACTCACTTATATTCTAGCGTCATATTCATGAATGAAAATTAAGCGTGCACTCTCAATAAACATACATAAATAGGTTATCAATCAAATAGTTAAACAAATTGAATTCACAACTTATGAAACGCAATTAGAAGTAATCAAATCAAAATGCAAGCATAAACATTTATTTCGAATTACCCCCTAGCTAAAGGGGGATTAGTTCTTCATAACATTGAAATCAAAGAAACACCTAAACATTCCAACAACTCAAACTTGAATTGTATGAACGTTTAGGCACTCTTCTCTTCCATTCCTTATACGTACAAAACAAAGAGAATTAAAATGAAACATTGAAATCAAAGAATCACCTAAACATTCCAACAACTCAAACTTGAATTGTATGAACGTTTAGGTCCTCTTCTCTTCCTCGTTGTTGTAGCATAAGGTCTAAGGATAGTTGGTTTGGGGGAATGGAAGTGTGGAATGGAGTGAGGAGTGATGGAAATGGAAAGATGGTTGGTGTTTGGATTAGTAGGGAGGGGGGACTCACGGCTAAGGAAAGAATGGGAGTGTTTGAGGGGTGTTGTGTTGTGAATGAGATGTTTTGAATGATGGGAATGCAAGGGTATTTATAGGAGGAGTGGAGATGTATATGGCTATTTGTTTAAGGTGTTTGTGTGGAGGAATGATGGAGAATTGCATGTGGAATGGCTGCAATGATGAAGAATGAAAGCTGGAAAATAAAAGGGAAAGCTGGAAATCTGAAAATGCAAATGGGAATCCTGAAATGCAAAGGTGGCCACGGTTTTGAGTGTGTTTTGTGTTGGAAATGCATGTGAATGCATGTGAATGTTGTTTGTGTGAAGTGTGTGTGGGTTAAAGAGTGAATGGTGGTGTAATGATGAAGTGTGATGGCTGAAAATGTCAAGGGAAATGCATGTGATTGCATGGCAAAGAATTTCAGGATGCATGTGTGTTGGTGTGTTGTGTGATTGTTTTGTGGTTTAAGTGGCTTAATTAAAGAATGGGAGTGCATGTGGCTTAGGTGGTGTAATGATGAAGTGGGAATTGAAAGAATGTGGTTGGAAAGTGGAAGGGAAGGCACGGCACAAAGGGGGAAGTGTTGGAAATGCATGTGATGCATGCCAATGTTGTCTTTTGGTGCATGTGTGTGTTGAATGGTGTCCTTTAATTATGCACGGTTTAGGGCTGTTAAGGGGAGAGAAATGGGAGTGAATGTGGCTTAATGATGAAGGGGGAAAGCTTGGAAAGCATGTGGCAAGGTTGGTTGCATGATGATGATGCATGTGAGTTGAAATGCATATGTTTAAATGGTTTGAAATGTGTAGATGATTATGAGTATGATAAGTGATAAGTGAATGATGTATTAAGTGATAAATGAATGATATGTTAAGTGATAAATGAATGATATGTGGTGAGTGATAAGTGATAAGTGAATGGAAGTGATAAGTGAATGGTTTGATAAGTGAATGATATGATAAGTGAATGCTTATAATAAGTGAATGATATGATAAGTGAATGATTTAAGTGTTTAAAATAGGGAACAAAGCCCTTCCTTGCATGGCAAGGAAGGGAGACACAAGGAAACACACGACAATGTCCTAAGGCTGCAAGGAATGTTGTTTTTGTGTTCTAAAATGCGTAGGAGTCTTCAATGATGCTTAAACATGAGGTCTTTTAGGATTTAACTTTCCTACTTCAAGTCTTTAATTTCGTCCATCCTCTTGGCTCCAAGCATATGATATCCATTCCAATCTCTAATTTGCTCCAAAAGGCTCCAAAAGGCATCCTTTTGCATACCTTGCCCTTAGAACCTGAAAACACACAAAAGAAGCATAAAGGACTAAAATAACTAGAGAAACATAACGTAAATGCACGAGAACAAGCCATTTAAGTCGCATGAATATGCTCCTATCAAATACCCCCACACTTATCTTTTGCTAGTCCTCGAGCAAAACAGAAAGAAAAACAAAACAAAACCAAACGAAACAAAACAAGTAAAACACAACCTAAACCTTCCAACAACCGTCTTAGGGATTTCCAATGCACATGACACGTTAAAAATCATCATTCCCACAGATTTTAGTCATCTTCACACTTAAGTACATTCTTAATCATAGTCACCATATACTAGTTCACAATTAAGCATTTAAAACCATGTTTTGAATGTAGTAACATGCCTTAGAGAAATTGCTCAAATCCTTACAAGATATGCACTCGTTTTTCACACAGATTTTCTGACTACACACCCTACACTAGTTATATGTGAGAAGATTGATGTAAACATGTAGACGAACACTCACATATGTTATAACAAGGAAAGCATTTTCTGGATTTACGATAATGACATGAATATGATCTCATGAATGGAATGCTACTACTTAGAATGAGAACCAGTGATTCCATAAGCTCATATCAATTTCAAACTCCACATTATTGAACACATAACGATCAAGATAGAAGTCAAAGGGGTGTAACGGGGCTAAAGGTGTTTGGCTAACAAAGAAGGTATATGGAAAACAAAGGTTCTTAAAGAAATAGCGAGCAAAGCATTTGAATTAACGTAGAATTTACTTTTGAATGAAAACTCAACTTTTGAACAACAAGGGGGAACAAGCTCTTTTTTTTTTTTTTTTTTCTTTCTTTCTTTTCTCTTCTTTTCTGTTTTTCTTTTTCATATGTTTTTCACAATTTTTTTTTTCTTCTTTTCTTTTGACTCTCAAAACATACAAACTTAAGAACAAACTTTTACTCCCCCACACTCATTTTCTTGCAAAATGTACTCAAAAGGAATTCATTTAAGTCATGCTCACTATCTTTTAAGAACAAGGGTACGGATGGTCCTAATCTAGGCTAAGTAAGGGGTGATATGGTTAGCAAAGAAAATAGGCTAAACGAGGCTCAACGGTGTTAAGACTTACAATATATACGAAATATGGGAAGTAAGGCTATTTGGCTATGGTGGCAACTACACAACTTCATCTTGATATATGTTATGCAACTCAATATCATGCTTTGAATGAAACGGATATAAGTTCTAGCATTTAGTTCTATCATGATACAATTGCATTCTAAGTAGCAACCAAGCAAGGAATAATGAGATCATGCAACAACTTTAGAAAACAAAGAATCACATAAAATAACTCTCCAAAGAAGGTAATGGCTCGAGTCTCACAGGGTTGTAGCGTTTGTTTGAGTTCCTTCCTTCAAGCATGTTACAAAAACGAATTTTTCTTTTATGATTGCATGTGAAGTCATACATTATAACCATAACTAAGCATAAACCAAGAGTAAATCAAACTTTTCTCTATGTTTATAACTCTTTTTAACAGTCATGCAATTACAAACCAAATCCTTATCATTGTGTTGGAAGGTACCCTAGGACACAAACTCACAAAAACGACTCAAAACAATCTTTTTAGGCTTTTCAAAACAATTTTTCAAATTTTTATGTGCTTTTCGGAGTTATAAAAACAAAACATACTAAAACACTCTAAAACAACTTAAAAACACCTTAAAACAGCAAGGAACAACATTTGAAGTTATGGGTGATAAAATCCCACGAATTTGCATTAACAACATTAGTTACCCCCCCACATTTAAATCAAACATTGTCCTCAATGTTTTAAGCATAGATTCACACAAAACATAAGTAATCACACAAACAACAACTAAACATACTAAACATGGCAGAATGTAATTAACAAAGAGAAGAGTTTAGGGACGCAAATCTGGTTATGGAGTGTAAATTCCCTCTTCTCTTTGTTGATTGCATTGAGGCTTGATCTTGATGATTCCACAGGCTTACTCTCGAACTGGTTTCCGCCCATCATTGATTTTCCTTTGTGCTACTTCTTGAACTGGGCAGCAGGATGGTTCTTTTGGTCTCCCCCGAAGGTCTGAGCATACCCTTTTGGTCTGTTTCTTTGTTCAATCTTTCCAATTCGTATTGAAAAGGGTTGGAGGATAACTCAGCCTATGTTTGTCTCCACATGCTTCAATGTATCATTTTCACTTGCCTTACTCGCTCCCCTTTGCAGAAGTGGTCCCTTCTCCGGAAGTGTATCAACCGTTGAAGATGACTACTCGAGAGCAACGCTAGGTAAGGAATCAGGAATAGATTCCAGGCAGTTGGCTCCAGATCGGAAGATTGACTCCAAGTGCCGGCTGATTGCTTCTTTTACTTTGCCATGCGAGTAAGAACAAGGACAAAGAAAAAGACAGGGAAAGAGCATGATATGAGATACTTTTGCTTTTGACCTTGATGATATGAGATACCTTTGCTTTGAAGAAGCGGTGGATGAATCAGCACATGTATTTGTTGTGCTGTTTCCTCCTGGGTCATATGTACTCCAGGCATCTGGTATCATCTTTGGGGAAGAAGAAAGAATTGAGTATTTCGAAAGGCTTGGCTGGGAGTGCACCCTCAGAGGTGAGGGAGAGTTGGGCATTTTCTTCAGGTTTGCCCTGCCATAAAAGACGAAGGTCGACATATATAGAGATAATAGCAAGTGGTGGTACTTTTTACCTTTGTCGACAAACGTTTTGATCCCGCAACTCCGGCTTTTTGAAATAGTGGTGCCTCTTCGATCTTTGAATTCGCCTCTTCGATTTCTGAGCAGGCGCCCCTTCGATTTCTGAACGACGCCCCTTCGCTTTCTGAACGACACGTGGTAGTGCAGATGCGGCTCCTTTTGACAAAGCTGCACGCGTTTTCTGAAAAGCAGAGAAAGCGTCGCCGAACTTTGCGCTTGTCGGCTAAAGATATGTAGTTGCGGTGATGGCCTCCACGTGTTGTCTGAAAAGAAGAAATCTTTTGACAAAGTTGAACGTGTCTTCTGAAAAGCAGAGAAAGCGTCGCCAAAATTACGCCGGAAATTCCGGCTTTTTGAATCGGTGGACGCGTCGCCTTGGCTTTTTTGTTGAGCTATCGATCACCACAACAAACACACTCTGAAGATTTCCCATTCCTGAAACTCGACTCCGGCCCTTTGTGAAATTTTTAACTGCATCCACCCCTTCTCTTTGAACACTTTTGAAAAAAATGGCAAACTCATCGAACCTTAGCTTAGATTTGAGTCTCAGCAGCGATCCGGTTGCGCCCCGTCAAGGTAATGTATGGCGCCCTTCTTTTTTATCTTCTAACGGTCCTCTTTCAGGTGAAGACTCTGTGATGCAGGACGCCACAACAGCTACAATAGTAGCTAAGAATCTCCTCACTCCAAAGGATAGTAGGCTGCTGTCAGGACGGTCCGATGAGTTGGCCGTTCAAGAGTCCCTCGCACTTAGTGTTCAGTGTGCGAGCTCTGTGTCCAACATGGGCCTACGCCTGCTTGCCCGCTCCCGTCAGGTGGAATCGTTGATGGCAGAGGTGGAAAGACTTAAGCAAGAGATCCAGCAGCTTAAGTACGAGAATAGAAGTTTGCATGTGCTTGCAAATAACTATTCGTCGGGGATGAAGAGGAAGCTTGATGAGCTGCAAGAATCTGAGGGTCGAATTCACAGTGACCGTCAAAGGCTTGCGTCTTATCTCCAGAGGCACCTTTTTCCTGGGTCATCCAGCGCTTGGCCAAGTATTGAGGCTTGGAATGCTCTAGCTCCGATGCCTCCCGCTCCGATGCCTTCCGCTTCGATGCCTCCCGCTTCTATGCCTCCCGCTTCTGCGCCTTCCGCTTCTGCGCCTCGTAGTGGGACTTCACGCAAACAACCTTTGTGAAGCTCCACCTTTCTCCATGTTTAGTATCTTTCTTTTTTTTTCTTTTTTTTTTTTTTTTTTTTTTTTTTATTATTATTAACATAAATAAAATCAAACGGCATGGAATTGGTCCTTGAATGGAAGGTGATAATTGAAGTGAACCGGCATTGGTTTGAATTCTAGTGTAGGTGCCTGATTAAAAAAAAATAGCAAGTTAGTATAAAATCTAATGGAATTTGGAAAAAAATACTTACTTGTTTTGTCCGACAAGAACTCAATGACAAATACCACTCCTTTGAAAGTTTCAGGGATATTGGACTTGGCCAGATTGCAAGTGATGGTTATTACTTGTCCAATGTCATCAAATTTAACTTCTTTGGATTTTGTGGTTTCAAGAACGTCCTCTTTGATGGATTCATGACATTCCCTACTTGTCACCTTTGGAAGGGCTTCCAAGATGTCTTTTTCACCTTCTTCTTCCTTGGAAGTCATGAATCTGCAAGGAATAGGGTTAAAAATAATGAAATTTCGAACAACCATACCTGTATTAGATGGCATAGGAGCAATAGGAGCCTCCGGTAAAGGTGTTTCCACCCTTTCCGTGGGTTGGGTGTATTCCTCTTCCTTGTGATTTGATTTTGATGGTTGAGGGTCCGTTCCAACCTCCTTGTCACTTCTCAACATGATTTCCTTGGCAGTTTCAAATTCTCCCTTCTGATTTGCAATGGTTGAACTAGGGAGTTCGCCTTGGTCGCAAAATTGTCCTTCGAACTCCGCTATCTGCCCAATTTGCTTTTCCAGAGTAGTAAGTAATTGAAAAATCGTATCATTATCATTTGAATTACCTACATTACTTTGGGCAGGTTGTGGTGGCTGCATAGGCGTTGAATAGAACTCCTCATACGGCTGCCAATATCCTTCTTGTTGAGCCTCATTGTCTTGATTTTGTAAGCCCTGCACCAAACAAATTAATTCATCAAGCTTTTGGTTATAATTTATTGACGAACTTGAGTTTGGTTGGGCATATTGAATATGAGGTTGTGGTGGCTGCCAATATCCTCCTTGTTGAGCATTTTGAGGTTCCCACCACATAGAGTTTGAATGATCACTCCAATCCGAATTGTAAGTATTGGAAAACACGTTATTCCTTGATTGAAGATTCAATATATCAACTCTTTGCATATGAGACCTTTCCATGAGCTGTGACAAAAGAGAAGCATTATCAAGTGCCATTTTGTTCTTCTCAGTATTTGAATTCAACAAACAAAACAAAAATCAAAAACTAAACTAAAATACATAACAGAAACAAACAATCCAAGAGATTAGCAAATTTGCTAATCCCCGGCAACGGCGCCAAAATTTGATGCGAGATTTATACGCACACAAATTAAACCCTCTTTTTGACAATTGTAGTATAAGTATAAGTAGGGATCGTTCTGGACCGGGGATTAGGAGGGATTGTTAATCACTTGGATTTGACTTAAAAACGTAAAAACATAATATAAAACACTAAACTAGACTCAAAGAATGTAAAACTAAACTTTAAAACACTAAAACAAATCAAAAGACTCAAAATGCTTTTAAAAACACAAACTAAAATGCTATACTAAACTCGAAGAATTCAAAACTAAAAATAAGAAAGATTAAGACTAAGACTTTAAACGAAATATGGGGGGATTGATTTTGGACGAATTTAAACTAAAATGGATAGATTGTAAAGAAAACAAATTGTAAATATGAAATTGACGGAAATGAATGGATGGTATGGCTAGCTAAGGGGTTCTTCTCCACACATGTTACACTTGCATAATAAAAAGATTTCCAATTGCATTTCAATAAATTATGAAACTCATCACCCCGGGTTAATTAGGTCCGCTTAAATTAACCGTCAAGTTTTCCTTAAGTTAATGAATTGGATGATTGCATACGACAACCCAAAGCATTCCCCACAAGTTCCCTACATGAATTGCATAATAGAGATACAAGCAAGAATCATTAAGTTCTTTGAAAACTATAAGTGTTGACGAGGCATTCGTTACTATGGAATACGCATGAAACTTATGCCAAGAATTCGTTTAACGCGATTGTTTATAAGCAACCTCCACTACTTGTGAATATAAGTTCATAACGATTAGGTGAAACTCACTTATATTCTAGCGTCATATTCATGAATGAAAATTAAGCGTGCACTCTCAATAAACATACATAAATAGGTTATCAATCAAATAGTTAAACAAATTGAATTCACAACTTATGAAACGCAATTAGAAGTAATCAAATCAAAATGCAAGCATAAACATTTATTTCGAATTACCCCCTAGCTAAAGGGGGATTAGTTCTTCATAACATTGAAATCAAAGAAACACCTAAACATTCCAACAACTCAAACTTGAATTGTATGAACGTTTAGGCACTCTTCTCTTCCATTCCTTATACGTACAAAACAAAGAGAATTAAAATGAAACATTGAAATCAAAGAATCACCTAAACATTCCAACAACTCAAACTTGAATTGTATGAACGTTTAGGTCCTCTTCTCTTCCTCGTTGTTGTAGCATAAGGTCTAAGGATAGTTGGTTTGGGGGAATGGAAGTGTGGAATGGAGTGAGGAGTGATGGAAATGGAAAGATGGTTGGTGTTTGGATTAGTAGGGAGGGGGGGACTCACGGCTAAGGAAAGAATGGGAGTGTTTGAGGGGTGTTGTGTTGTGAATGAGATGTTTTGAATGATGGGAATGCAAGGGTATTTATAGGAGGAGTGGAGATGTATATGGCTATTTGTTTAAGGTGTTTGTGTGGAGGAATGATGGAGAATTGCATGTGGAATGGCTGCAATGATGAAGAATGAAAGCTGGAAAATAAAAGGGAAAGCTGGAAATCTGAAAATGCAAATGGGAATCCTGAAATGCAAAGGTGGCCACGGTTTTGAGTGTGTTTTGTGTTGGAAATGCATGTGAATGCATGTGAATGTTGTTTGTGTGAAGTGTGTGTGGGTTAAAGAGTGAATGGTGGTGTAATGATGAAGTGTGATGGCTGAAAATGTCAAGGGAAATGCATGTGATTGCATGGCAAAGAATTTCAGGATGCATGTGTGTTGGTGTGTTGTGTGATTGTTTTGTGGTTTAAGTGGCTTAATTAAAGAATGGGAGTGCATGTGGCTTAGGTGGTGTAATGATGAAGTGGGAATTGAAAGAATGTGGTTGGAAAGTGGAAGGGAAGGCACGGCACAAAGGGGGAAGTGTTGGAAATGCATGTGATGCATGCCAATGTTGTCTTTTGGTGCATGTGTGTGTTGAATGGTGTCCTTTAATTATGCACGGTTTAGGGCTGTTAAGGGGAAAGAATGGGAGTGAATGTGGCTTAATGATGAAGGGGGAAAGCTTGGAAAGCATGTGGCAAGGTTGGTTGCATGATGATGATGCATGTGAGTTGAAATGCATATGTTTAAATGGTTTGAAATGTGTAGATGATTATGAGTATGATAAGTGATAAGTGAATGATGTATTAAGTGATAAATGAATGATATGTTAAGTGATAAATGAATGATATGTGGTGAGTGATAAGTGATAAGTGAATGGAAGTGATAAGTGATAAGTGAATGGAAGTGATAAGTGATAGGAGCATATTTATGCAACTTAAATGGCTTGTTCTCGTACATTTACGTTATGTTTCTTTAGTTATTTTAGTACTTTAAGCTATTTTCGTGTGTTTGTAGGTCCAAAGGGCTAAAGGAGGAAAAAGATGCATTTTGGAGACTTTTGGAGCACTTTTGGGCTAAGGACGGATAGCTTATGCTTGAAGCCAAAGTGTTGGACGAAATTGAAGACCTAATTGGAGCCAAAGTGTTGGAACCTTGTTCTCTTTAGTTTTAGGACATTTAAACCTTTCCTAATCCCAATCATGCCATGCATAACACACATCCATTCTAACACATTGTCATTGCACATGCATTTCCTTCATTAGTTAACCCACATGCACTTATCACTTATCATCACCACATATCATATCACTTAATCACTTATCACTTATCATCACCACTTAACCACTTATCATATCATAACCACATATCATATCACTTATCACTTATCACTTAACATATCATCCACCTACTTCACCTACAACATCCACCTACTTCACCTACAACATCCACCCACTTCACCTACAACATCCACCCACTTCACCTACAACATCCACTTCACCTACAACATCCACCTACTTCACCTACAACATCCACCTACTTCACCTACAAATGACATAGCCATATGTTCCCTCCACTACTCCTATAAATACCCTTGCATTCATTCATTCATGGACATCTCATTTCATACACAACACACCATTTTTCCATTTCCCTTGTAATCCAAACACCATTTTTCCATTTCCTTATTAATCCAAACACCACTCCCCAAACCATTCACACCATCAAACTATCCTTAGACCTTGTGCTACAACAACGAGGAAGAGAAGAGTGCCTAAACGTTCATACAATTCAAGTTTGAGTTGTTGGAATGTTTAGGTGTTTCTTTGATTTCAATGTTTAAATTCAATTCTCTTTGTTTGTACGTATGAGGAATGGAAGAGAAGAGTGCCTAAACGTTCATACAATTCAAGTTTGAGTTGTTGGAATGTTTAGGTATTTCTTTGATTTCAAAGTTATAATAAACTAAACCCCCTTTAGCTAGGGGGTGATTCGAAATATATGTTTATGCTTGCATTTTGATTTGATTACTTCTAATTGCATTTCATAAGTTGTTGATTCAATTTGTTTAACCGTTTGATTGATAACTTATTTATGTATGTTTATTAAGAATGCGCGCTTAATTTTCATGCATGAATATGACGCTAGAATATAAGTGATTTTCACCTAATCGTTATGAACTTATATTCACAAGTAGTGGAGGTTGCTTATAAACAATCGCGTTAAATGAATTCTTGGCACGAGTTTCATGCTCATCATAGTAACGAATGCCTCGTCAACACTTATAGTTTTCATAATGCTTAATGATCTTTGATTGTATCTTTATTGTGCTGTTCACGTAAAGGACTTTTGGAGAATGTTGTGAATTGCGTTGCGCTAACCCATCCAATTCATTAACTTAAGGAAAACTTGACGGTTAATTTAAGCGGACCTAATTAACCCGGGGTGATGAGTTTCATAATTTATTGAAATGTAATTGGAAATCTTTTTATTATGCAAGTGTAACATATGTGGAGATGACCCCCTTAGCTAGCATTCATCCATTCTATTTCATCAATTTCATATTTACATTCTGTTTTAATTTGTTCATTTAATTTAATTTCGTATAAACTTAAATCCCCCTTTACTTTAATGTCAATTTAGTTAGAAATCATTTTAGTTTGTGTTTTTAAAAGCATTTTGAGTCTTTGGTTTGTCTTAGTGTTTTAAAGTTTAGTTTTACATTCTTTGAGTCTAGTTTAGTGTTTATTATTACGTTTTTACGTTTTTGAGTCAAATCCAAGTGATTAACAATCCCTCCTAATCCCCGGTCCAGAACGATCCCTACTTGCACATATACTACAATTTGACAAAAAGAGGGTTTAATTTGTGTGCGTATAAAATCTCGCATCAAATTTTGGCGCCGTTGCCGGGGATTAGAAAATTTGCTAATCCCTTGGATTGTTTGTTTCTGTATTGTCTTTTAGATTTAGTTTTTTTTTATTTGTGTTTTGTTTGTTAAGAACAAGATGGCACTTGATAATGCTTCTCTTTTGTCACAACTCATGGAAAGGTCCCAAATGCAAAGAGTTGATATATTTAATCTTCAATCAAGGAATAACGTGTTTTCCAATACTTACAATTCGGATTGGAGTGATCATTCAAACTCTATGTGGTGGGAACCTCAAAATGCTCAACAAGGAGGATATTGGCAGCCACCACAACCTCATATTCAATATGCCCAACCAAACTCAAGTTCGTCAATAGATTATAATCAAAAACTTAATGAATTAATTTGTTTGGTGCAGGGCTCACAAATTCAAGACAATGAGGCTCAACAAGAAGGATATTGGCAGCCATATGAGGAGTTCTATTCAACGCCTATGCAGCCACCACAAAGGTTGGACCACTTGGATAAGCAAATTGGGCAGATCGCGGAGTTCGTAGGACAGTTTCGAGACCAAGGCGAACTCCCTAGTTCAACCATTGCAAATCCGAAGGGAGAATTTGAAACAGCCAAGGAAATCATGTTGAGAAGTGACAAGGAGGTTGGAACGGACCCTCAACCATCAAAATCAAATCACAAGGAAGAGGAATACACCCAACCCACGGAAAGGGTGGAAACACCTTTACCGGAGGCACCTATTGCTCCTATGCCATCTAATACAGGTATGGTTGTTCCAAATTTCATTATTTTTAACCCTGTTCCAAGATTCATGACTTCCAAGGAAGAAGAAGGTGAAAAAGACATCTTGGAAGCCCTTCCAAAGGTGACAAGTAAGGAATGTCATGAATTCATCAAAGAGGACGTTCTTGAAACCACAAAATCCAAAGAAGTTAAATTTGATGACATTGGACAAGTCATAACCATCACTTGCAATCTGGCCAAATCCAATATCCCGGAAACTTTCAAAGGAGTGGTGTTTGTCATTGAGTTCTCATCGGACAAAACAAGTAAGTTTTTTTTTTCCAAATTCCATTAGATTTTATACTAACTTGCTATTGTTTTTGAATCAGGCACCTACACTAGAATTCAAACCACTGCCGGTTCACTTCAAGTATCACCTTCCTTTCAAGGACCAATTCCATGCCGTTTGATTTTATTTATGTATGTTAAAAAAAAAAAAAAAAAAAAAAAAAAAAAAAAGAAAGATACTAAACATGGAGAAAGGTGGAGCTTCACAAAGGTTGTTTGCGTGAAGCCCCACTACGAGGCGCAGAAGCGGAAGGCATAGAAGCGGGAGGCATAGAAGCGGGAGGCATCGGAGCGGAAGCCATCGGAGCGGGAGGCATCGGAGCTAGAGCATTCCAGGCCTCAATACTTGGCCAAGCGCTGGATGACCCAGGAAAAAGGTGCCTCTGGAGATAAGACGCAAGCCTTTGACGGTCACTATGAATTCGACCCTCAGATTCTTGCAGCTCATCAAGCTTCCTCTTCATCCCCGACGAATAGTTATTTGCAAGCACATGCAAACTTCTATTCTCGTACTTAAGCTGCTGGATCTCTTGCTTAAGTCTTTCCACCTCGGCCATCAACGATTCCACTTGGCGGGACCGAGCAAGCAGGCGTTGGCCCATGTTGGACACAGAACTCGCACACTGAACACTAAGTGCGAGGGACTCTTGAACGGCCAACTCATCGGACCGTCCTGACAGCAGCCTACTATCTTTTGGAGTGAGGAGGTTTTTAGCTACTATTGTAGCTATTGTGGCGTCCTGCATCACAGAGTCTTCACCTGAAAGAGGACCGTTAGAAGATAAAAAAGAAGGGCGCCATACATTACCTTGACGGGGCGCAACCGGATTGCTGCTGAGACTCAAATCTAAGCTAAGGTTCGATGAGTTTGCCATTTTTTTCAAAAGTGTTCAAAGAGAAGGGGTGGATGGAGTTAAAATTTCACAAAGGGCCGGAGTCGAGTTTCAGGAATGGGAAATCTTCAGAGTGTGTGTGTTGGGGTGATTGATAGCTCTATAAAAAGCCAAGACGACGCGTCCACCGATTCAAAGAGCCGGATTTTCCGGCGTAATTTAGGCGACGCTCCCTCGGCTTTTCAAGAAAACGCGTTCAACTTTGTCAAAAGATTTCTGACAAAGCTGAAAACACGTGGAGGCCATCATCGCATCTACACATCTTTAGCCGACAAGCGCAAAGTTCGGCGACGCTTTCTCTGCTTTTCAGAAGACGCGTGCAGCTTTGTCAAAAGGAGCCGCATCTGCACTACCACGTGTCGTTCAGAAAGCGAAGGGGCGTCGTTCAGAAATCGAAGGGGCGCCTGCTCAGAAATCGAAGAGGCGTATTCAAAGATCGAAGAGGCGCCACTATTTCAAAGAGCCAGATTTGCGGGATCAAAACGTTTGTCGACAAGGGTAAAAAGTACCACCACTTGATATTATCTCTATATATGTCGACCTTCGTCTTTTATGGCAGGGCAAACCTGAAGAAAATGCCCAACTCTCCCTCACCTCTGAGGGCGCACTCCCAGCAAAGCCTTTCAAAATACTCAATTCTTTCTTCTTCCCCAAAGATGATACCAGATGCCTGGAGTACATATGTCCTAGGAGGAAACGACGGATTGAAGCATGTGCTGATTCATTCACCGCTTCTTCAAAGCAAAGGTATCTCATATCATCAAGGTCAAAAGCAAAAGTATCTCATATCATGCTCTTTCCCTGTCTTTTTCTTTGTCCTTGTTCTTACTTGCATGGCAAAGTAAAAGAAGCAATCAGCCGGCACTTGGAGTCAGTCTTCCGATCTGGAGCCAACTGCCTGGAATCTATTCCTGATTGCTTACCTAGCGTTGCTCTCGAGTAGTCATCTTCAACGGTTGTTACACTTCCAGAGAAGGGACCACTCCTGCAAAGATTGAACAAAGAAACAGATAACAGGAGGAAGCTCAGACCTTCGGGGGAAACCAAAAGAACCATCCTGCTGCCCAGTTCAAGAAGTAGCACAAAGGAAAATCAACGATGGGCAGAAACCAGTTCAAGAGTAAGCCTGTGGAATCACAAAGATCAAAGCCTCAATGCAATCACCAAGGAGAAGAGGGAATTTACACTCCATGACCAGATTTGCGTCCCTAAACTCTTCTCTTTGTTAATTACATTCTGCCATGTTTAGTATGTTTAAATGTTTTTTGTGTGTTTACTTATGTTTTGTGTGAATCTATGCTTAAAACATTGAGGACAATGTTTGATTTAAGTGTGGGGGGGTAACTAAAGTGTTTTGATGCAAATTCGTAGGGTTTTATCCACCATAACTTCTAATGTTGTTCCTTGCTATTTTAAGGTGTTTTTAAGTTGTTTTAGAGTGTTTTAGTGTGTTTTGTTTTATAATTCGAAAATCCCATAAAAATTTGAAAAATTGTTTTGAAAAACCCAAAAAGAGTTGTTTTAAAGTTGTTTTTGTGTGTGTGTTTGTGTCTTAGGGTACCTTCCAACACAATGATAAGGATTTGGTTTATAATTGCATGACGGTTAGAAAGAGTTATAAACATAGAGAAAAGTTTGATTTACTCTTGGTATATGCTTGGTTATGGTTATAATGTATGACTTCACATGCAATCATAAAAGAAAAAAATTCGTTTTTGTAACATGCTTGAAGGAAGGAACTCAAACAAACGCTACAACCCTGAGAGACTTGAGCCTATAACGTTCTTTGGAGAGTATAATCTGTGATTTCTTGTTTTCTAAAGTCGTTGCATGATCTCATTATTCTTTGCTTGGTTACTACTTAGAAGGCGTTTCATCATATAGTTCCAAATGCTAGAACTCATGCCCATTTCATTCAAAGCATGTTATTGATTTGCATAACACATATTCAAGAAGAAGTTGTGTAGTGACCACCACCATAGCCAAATAGCCTTACTTCCCATACTTCGTATATGTTGTAAGTTTTAACCCCGTTGAGCCTCGTTTTGCCTTTATTCCTTGTTTACCCACATCACCCCTTACCTAGCTTAGAGTAGGACTTTCCTATACCCTTGTTCTTAAAGTTTAGTGAGCATGACTTAAATGAATTCCTTTTGAGTTACATTATGCAAGAAAATGAGTGTGGGGGAGTAAAAGTTTGTTCTTACGTTTATATGTATGTTTTGAGATTCAAAAGAAAAAGAAGAAGAAAAGAAAAAAACAAAAAAAGGAGTGAAAATAAGTAAGAATGAACTCACGAGCGTTGATGGTTGAAGAAAGGGTCCAAAAAGTTGAATATGGCCCTAAGTTTTGTGTGATTTTCCCTTGGGTGTTCAAAGTTGACTTCTGCGTTCTTAAGGGAATTCTAAGTGCCTAATTCAATACTTTGCTCACTATTGCTTTAAGAATGTTTGTTTATCCTTCACCTTTCATTGTTAGCCAATACCCTAGCCCCGTTACTACCCTTTGACTTCTATATTGAGTGTTATGTATTTCAATTGTGGAGTTTGAACTTGGTATGAGCTTATGGTGTCACTGGTTCTCGCGTCTAAGTAGTAGCATTCCATTCATGAGATCATATCTAAACATGCTTATTAACTCCAGAAAATGCTTTCCTTATTATAACATATGTGAGTGTTCGTCTACATGTTTACATCAATCTTCTCACATATACCTAGTGTAGGGTGTGTAGTCAGAAAATCTGTGTGAAAAACGAGAGTACATCTAGTAAGAAATTGAGGGAATTCTCTAAAGGCATGTTACTATATTTGAAATGTGTTTTAATTGCTTAATTGTGAACTAGTATGTGGTGACTATGATTAAGAATGTACTTAAGTGTAAAGATGGCTCAAATCTGTGAGAATAATGATTTTTAACTTGTCATGTGCATTGGAAGTCCCTGATACGATTGTTGGAAGGTGTAGGTTGTGTTTTGTTCTTTTTGTTTTGTTTTTCTGTTTTGCTCGAGGACTAGCAAAAGCTAAGTGTGGGGGTATTTGATAGGAGCATATTTATGCAACTTAAATGGCTTGTTCTCGTACATTTACGTTATGTTTCTTTAGTTATTTTAGTACTTTAAGCTATTTTCGTGTGTTTGTAGGTCCAAAGGGCTAAAGGAGGAAAAAGATGCATTTTGGAGACTTTTGGAGCACTTTTGGGCTAAGGACGGATAGCTTATGCTTGAAGCCAAAGTGTTGGACGAAATTGAAGACCTAATTGGAGCCAAAGTGTTGGAACCTTGTTCTCTTTAGTTTTAGGACATTTAAACCTTTCCTAATCCCAATCATGCCATGCATAACACACATCCATTCTAACACATTGTCATTGCACATGCATTTCCTTCATTAGTTAACCCACATGCACTTATCACTTATCATCACCACATATCATATCACTTAATCACTTATCACTTATCATCACCACTTAACCACTTATCATATCATAACCACATATCATATCACTTATCACTTATCACTTAACATATCATCCACCTACTTCACCTACAACATCCACCTACTTCACCTACAACATCCACCCACTTCACCTACAACATCCACCCACTTCACCTACAACATCCACTTCACCTACAACATCCACCTACTTCACCTACAACATCCACCTACTTCACCTACAAATGACATAGCCATATGTTCCCTCCACTACTCCTATAAATACCCTTGCATTCATTCATTCATGGACATCTCATTTCATACACAACACACCATTTTTCCATTTCCCTTGTAATCCAAACACCATTTTTCCATTTCCTTATTAATCCAAACACCACTCCCCAAACCATTCACACCATCAAACTATCCTTAGACCTTGTGCTACAACAACGAGGAAGAGAAGAGTGCCTAAACGTTCATACAATTCAAGTTTGAGTTGTTGGAATGTTTAGGTGTTTCTTTGATTTCAATGTTTAAATTCAATTCTCTTTGTTTGTACGTATGAGGAATGGAAGAGAAGAGTGCCTAAACGTTCATACAATTCAAGTTTGAGTTGTTGGAATGTTTAGGTATTTCTTTGATTTCAAAGTTATAATAAACTAAACCCCCTTTAGCTAGGGGGTGATTCGAAATATATGTTTATGCTTGCATTTTGATTTGATTACTTCTAATTGCATTTCATAAGTTGTTGATTCAATTTGTTTAACCGTTTGATTGATAACTTATTTATGTATGTTTATTAAGAATGCGCGCTTAATTTTCATGCATGAATATGACGCTAGAATATAAGTGATTTTCACCTAATCGTTATGAACTTATATTCACAAGTAGTGGAGGTTGCTTATAAACAATCGCGTTAAATGAATTCTTGGCACGAGTTTCATGCTCATCATAGTAACGAATGCCTCGTCAACACTTATAGTTTTCATAATGCTTAATGATCTTTGATTGTATCTTTATTGTGCTGTTCACGTAAAGGACTTTTGGAGAATGTTGTGAATTGCGTTGCGCTAACCCATCCAATTCATTAACTTAAGGAAAACTTGACGGTTAATTTAAGCGGACCTAATTAACCCGGGGTGATGAGTTTCATAATTTATTGAAATGTAATTGGAAATCTTTTTATTATGCAAGTGTAACATATGTGGAGATGACCCCCTTAGCTAGCATTCATCCATTCTATTTCATCAATTTCATATTTACATTCTGTTTTAATTTGTTCATTTAATTTAATTTCGTATAAACTTAAATCCCCCTTTACTTTAATGTCAATTTAGTTAGAAATCATTTTAGTTTGTGTTTTTAAAAGCATTTTGAGTCTTTGGTTTGTCTTAGTGTTTTAAAGTTTAGTTTTACATTCTTTGAGTCTAGTTTAGTGTTTATTATTACGTTTTTACGTTTTTGAGTCAAATCCAAGTGATTAACAATCCCTCCTAATCCCCGGTCCAGAACGATCCCTACTTGCACATATACTACAATTTGACAAAAAGAGGGTTTAATTTGTGTGCGTATAAATCCCGCATCAATAAGTGAATGGTTTGATAAGTGAATGATATGATAAGTGAATGCTTATAATAAGTGAATGATATGATAAGTGAATGATTTAAGTGTTTAAAATAGGGAACAAAGCCCTTCCTTGCATGGCAAGGAAGGGAGACACAAGGAAACACACGACAATGTCCTAAGGCTGCAAGGAATGTTGTTTTTGTGTTCTAAAATGCGTAGGAGTCTTCAATGATGCTTAAACATGAGGTCTTTTAGGATTTAACTTTCCTACTTCAAGTCTTTAATTTCGTCCATCCTCTTGGCTCCAAGCATATGATATCCATTCCAATCTCTAATTTGCTCCAAAAGGCTCCAAAAGGCATCCTTTTGCATACCTTGCCCTTAGAACCTGAAAACACACAAAAGAAGCATAAAGGACTAAAATAACTAGAGAAACATAACGTAAATGCACGAGAACAAGCCATTTAAGTCGCATGAATATGCTCCTATCAATAATAGAGATACAAGCAAGAATCATTACGCTCTATGAAAATTATAAATGTTGACGAGGCATTCGTTACTATGGAATACGCATGAAACTTATGCCAAGAATTCGTTTAACACGATTGTTTATAAGCAACCTCCACTACTTGTGAATATAAGTTCGTAACTATTAGGTGAAACTCACTTATATTCTAGCGTCATATTCATGCATGAAAATTAAGTGTGCACTCTCAATAAACATACATAAATAAGTTATCAATCAAACAGTTAAACGAATTGAATCCACAACTTATGAAACGCAATTAGAAGTAATCAAATCAAAATGCAAGCATAAACATATATTTCGACTTCCCTCATAACTTTGAAATCAAAGAAACACCTAAACATTCCAACAACTCAAACTTGAATTGTATGAACGTTTAGGCACTCTTCTCTTCCATTCCTCATACGTACAAAACAAAGAGTATTGAAATTAAACATTGAAATCAAAGAAACACCTAAACATTCCAACAACTCAAACTTGAATTGTATGAACGTTTAGGCCCTCTTATCTTTCTCTTCGTTGTAGCACAAGGTCTAAGGATAGTTTGATGGTGTGAATGGTTTGGGGAGTGGTGAAAATGGAAGGATGGTGTTTGGATTGTAAGGGAGACTCACGGCACAAAGGGGGAAGTGTTTGTGGTATGTACAATGGATGAATTTCTGAAATGGAAGTGTTTTGTGACTGAAATGTGTATGAATGAGTGTGGATCCTTTGTGGCTGAAATGCATGCTTATTTATAGGTAAATAAGAGGGAACATGACAGCTAGGAGGTGGGTGGAAATCTGAAATGGTGATGGGAGATGCATGTGGCTGATTTATGCATGTGATTAAAGCTAGAGTGATGATGATGAATGCATGTGCAAAGGAAGTGGATTTTCTGCAAATGCAAGATGAATGTGCATGGCTGAAAATGCATGTGAATTAAATAGATGTGGGTGGCTGCAATGATGAAGTGAATAAAGGGTGCATGTGGGTTAATTAATTAAAGGGAGTGCATGTGGGTGCAAGGTGTGAATGATTATGAGTGCATGTGCAATGTTTTAAAGGATGGAATGCATGTGAATGGTTTTGGGAGAAAGGTGATAAGTGGTGATGATAAGTAATGATATGTGATTATGATAAGTGATAAGTGGTGATGATAAGTAATGATATGATAAGTGAATGATATGTTAAGTGAATGATATGATAAGTGAATGATATGTGGTGAATGGTTTAAGTGTTTAAAATAGGGAACAAAGCCCTTCCTTGCATGGCAAGGAAGGGAGACACAAGGAAACACACGACAATGTCCTAAGGTTGCAAGGAATGTTGTTTTTGTGTTCTAAAATGCGTAGGAGTCTTCAATGATGCTCAAACATGAGGTCTTTTAGGATTTAACTTTCCTACTTCAAGTCTTCAATTTCGTCCATCCTCTTGGCTCCAACCATATGATATCCATTCCAATCTCTAATTTGCTCCAAAAGGCTCCAAAAGGCATCCTTTTGCATACCTTGCCCTTAGAACCTACAAACACACGAAAATAGCTTAAAGTACTAAAATAACTAAAGAAACATAACGTAAATGCACGAGAACAAGCCATTTAAGTCGCATGAATATGCTCCTATCAGTCACTTTGAATTCGACCCTCAGATTCTTACAGCTCATCAAACTTCCTCTTCATGCCCGACGAATAGTTATTTGCAAGCACATGCAAACTTCTATTCTCGTACTTAAGCTGCTGGATCTCTTGCTTAAGACTTTCCACCTCTGCCATCAATGATTCCACCTGACGGGAGCGGGCAAGCAGGCGTTGGCCCATGTTGGACACAGAGCTCGAACACTGAACACTAAGAGCGAGGGACTCTTGAACGGCCAACTCATCGGACCGTTCTGACAGCAGCCTACTATCTTTTGGAGTGAGGAGGTTCCTAGCTACTATTGTAGCTGTTGTGGCGTCCTGCATCACGGAGTCGTCACCTGTAAGAGGACCGTTAGAAGATAAGAAAGAAGGGCGCCATACGTTACCTTGACGCGGCGCGCCCGTATCACTGCTGAGACTCAATTCTAAGCTAAGGTTCGATGGGTTTGCCATTTTTCAAAAGTGTTCAAAGAGAAGGGGTGGATGGAGTTAAAATTTCAAAGGGCCGGAGACGATGTTCAAGAATGGGAAATCTTCAGAGTGTGTATGTTGCGGTGATCGATACCTCTATAAAAAGCCAAGGCGACGCGTCCACCGATTTAACAAGCCGGAATTTCCGGCGTAATATAGGCGACGCTTTCTTGGCTTTTCAGAAGACGCGTTCAACTTTGTCAAAAGATTTCTTCTTTTCAGACAACACGTGGAGGCCATCATCGCAACTACACGTCTTTAGCCGACAAGCGCAAAGTTCGGCGACGCTTTCTCTGCTTTTCAGAAAACGCGTGCAGCTTTGTCAAAAGGAGCCGCATCCGCGCTACTACGTGTCGTTTAGAGATCGAAGGGTGCTACTACGTGTCGTTCAGAGATCGAAGGGCGCTCGTTCAGAAATCGAAGGGGCGTCGTTCAGAAATCGAAGAGGCGCCACTATTTCAAAAAGCCGGATTTGCGGGATCAAAACGTTTGTCGACAAGGGTAAAAGAACAATACCACCACTTGATATTATCTCTATATATGTCGACCTTCGTCTTTTATGGAAAGGCAAACCTGAAGAAAATTGCCCAACTCTCCCTCACCTCTGAGGACGCACTCCCAACAAAGCCTTTCGAAATACTCAATTCTTTCTTCTTCCCCAAAGATGATACCAGATGCCTGGAGTACAGATGACCCAGGTGGAAACGGCGGATTAAAGTGTGCTGATTCATTCACCGCTTCTTCAAAAGCAAAGGTATCTCATATCATCAAGGTCAAAAGCAAAAGTATCTCATATCATGCTCTTTCCCTGTCTTTTTCTTTGTCCTTGTTCTTACTCGCATGGCAAAGTGAAAGAAGCAATCAGCCGGCACTTGGAGTCAGTCTTCCGAGTTGGAGCCAACTGCCTGGAATCTATTCCTGATTGCTTACTGATGCGAAAATAGTTAAACACACAAATTAAACCCTATGGATGACAATTGTAGTAAATGAGCAAATAGGGATCGTTCTAGACCGGGGATTAACTAGGGATGCTAATCAATGTGAAATTGACTCAAAAACGTAAGAACACAATATAAAACACTTACTAGACTCAAAGAATGCAAAACTAAACTTTAAAACACTAAAACAAACCAAAAGACTCAAACATCACCCAAAACACTCAAAACTGCCTTAAAAACACTTTCTGGGCAGTTTTGGACACTTTGGTGAATTTGGACGAATTTGTGTAACAAATTGAATCAAAACACTTAAAAACACAAACTAAGACACTTTCTAACTAAGTTGGACACTAAAGTAAAGGGGGATTAAGGTTTTGACGAAATTAAATTAAATAAAACAAGTTAATAAACTAGGCAGATTGTATAAACGGATTTGAGAAATAAGATGATGGATGGATTAGTTAGAGGTCCATTCTCCACACATGACACATTTATATATGAATCGATTCTCCAATTGCTTTTCATTATCTATGATGCTCAACACCCCAAGTTAACCGTGATGCACTAATTAACTCTCAAATTTTCCTTATGTTATTGAATTGGATGATGCATGCGACAATTCAAATCATTCTCCAATGGTTCTCAACATGAATGCATAGAAGAGATACAATGAGAGATCATTATGCTCTATGAGAATTATAAGTGTTGACGAGGCAATTGTAACTATGAATGCATGATACTCTTGCCAAGAATTCAATTAACGCGGTTGTGACTAACAACCTTCACTACTCATGTTTATAAACTTGTGACGATTAGGTGAAACTTGTTTATAAACTAGCATCGAGTTTATGCATGAAGACTAAGTATGCATCCCTAATCAACATACAAAAACAAGTTTTTAATAAACATGATAATTGAATTGCAATCATAACGTAACAAATCACAATTGGAAGAAATCAATTCATATTTCAAACATGTTCATGGCTTCAAATTTTCCCCTAACTAATTAGGGGTTTAGCCACTCATGATTACAACAAACTTAGATAGTAATAACAAGGTAAACATTGAAAACAAGAACGAAGAACACCTAAAAATCCCAACAACTCAATCTTGAATTGTATGAACGTTTATGCCTCTTCTCCTTTAGTTGCTGCAGCACAAGGGGTTTTGGTGAGTTTTGGGGGTTATGGATGATGTAGAATGATGTGTTTAGGGTAGGGATGGATGTAGGGGAAGGCAAGGAGTGTTTTTGGGCAGAAAATATGAAGAATGGTGAAGTATGGCTGTGTTAGAGAGAGAGCATGAATTTCTGGCGTGAATGGATGTGTATATGAGATGGTTTTCTGAATATGGAAGAGTGAATGAGAATGAATGCAATGGATGCTTATTTATAGGTGAAATGGGGGGAACATGACAGCTAGGAACTTGGTGGAAATCTGAAATGGTGATGGGAGATGCATGTGGCTGATTTGTGCATGTGATTAAAGGGTGGGAGTGCATGTGCTTTGACAGAAATGAAAGGGTGCATGTGGGTGAATGTGTGGCTGATTTGTGGTGCAATGATGAAGTGAATGTGATTGTGGAAATGCATGTGGAGTGTGCTGAAATATGTTGATGTGCAATGATGAATTGGGATGGCTGAAAATCTGGAGTGGGAATTGCATGTGGCTGCAATGGATTAAAGAAAGGGGGAAGTGCATGTGCTGAAATGATGGTGTGGAATGGTGGAAAGCCACGGCAAGGGATGTATTTTCTGAATGAATGAAGGCAAGTTGTGTGGAAGGGTGATTAGGAATGCATGTGGGTGTTTTGGTGACTGAAATGATGAAGTGGGATGGATATGTGGCTGCAATGATGAATTGGGAGAGCATGTGGGTGAATGTGTGGCTGCATGGTTGAATGATTAAAGGTGCATGTGGGTTGGAAATGCATGTGGAGTGGCTGGAATGAAGTGTGTATAAAAGGCTAGAATCTGATTCAAAGAGAATGGCATTTGTTTTGAACTTTGTTTCCTCATTTTCCACCTCCAAATCAGGTTTTCATTACTTTAAAATATGGCTGAGAGGATGACAAACAAGGTAAGTATTTAAGGTAAGTTAAATGGCTCAAATCTGATGTAAATGGTATTTCCACATATGGCATGTGTTTTGAGCGTTTTTTTCTTGTTTTCACAGCTTGCAAATCAGGTCACAAAGCCCTTCCTTTTGCTCCAAACATAAGCTATCCATTCCAAGTCCAATTTTGCTCCAAAATGCTCCAAAATGCATCTTTTTGCTTCCTTAGCCATATGAACCTAAAAACACACGAAAATGGCTTAAACAACTAAAACAACTATGAATTAACAATATAAATGCACGAAAACAAGCTAAGTAAGTCGCCTAAATATGCTCCTATCAAATTCCCCCACACTTAGCTTTTGCTAGTCCTCGAGCAAAACAAAACAAAAGAAACCAAAAACAAAACAAAACACAATCTAAACCTTCCAACATGTATCTCAGGGATTTCAAACGAACATGACACAATATAGAACATCATTCCCACAACATTTCGCTTTCTTTACACTTCAACAAACACTTAATCATAGTTACCATTCACTAGTTCGCATTTAATCAATTAAAACACATTTGGAATGTAGTAACATGCCTTAGAGAATTTCCTCAATTCCTTACTAGAATGCACTCTAAGTTTCACACAGATTTTCTAACTTCACACCCTACACTAGGTATATGTGAGAAGATTGATGTAAATATGAATTCTAACACTCACATATGTTATATCAAAGAAAGCATTTTCTGGATTTACGACAATGACATGAATATGATCTCATGAATGGAATGCTACTACTTAGAACGAGAACCAGTGATTCCATATGCTCATACCAAATTCAAACTCCACATATTGAATACATAACATCAAGATAGAAGTTGAGGGTTGTAACGGGGCTAAGGGTAATGGCTAACAAGGAAAAGCAAAGGACAAACCAAAGGTTCTTAAAGCAATAGGAAGCAAAGTAATGAGATTGACACTTAAACTCACTTTTAATGGCAGAAATCAACTTTTAAACACAAGGGAAGATTCATGCACAATTAGGGTCAAATTCACTCTTTTGGACCCTTCCTTCAATAACCAACACTTGTGAGATCATTCTTACTTCTTTTTCAACTCTTTTTCTTTCTTTTCACCATTTTTTTTTTTTCCTTTTATTTTCTTCTTTGCCGTGCCCTATTATCTTCCCCCACACTCGTTTTCTGCAATATATTGATCAAAAGGAGTTCATTCTAAGTCATGCTTCACTATCCTTTAAGAACAAGGGTATGGAAAGTCCTAATCTAAGCTAGGTGAGGATAATGTGGTTTAACAAAGAAAATAAGCTTGAAAAGGCTCAAAAGGGGTAATCCTACAATACATGTGAAAAGGGATAGGCTTTTTGGCTTTGGCTTGACTAACAACTTCATCTTATTGTATGTTATGCAATCAATATCCTGCTTTGAATGAATTGGGCATGAGTTCTAGTATTTGGAATTATAATGAAATGCATTCCAAGTAGCAACCAAGCAAAGAATGATGAGATCATGCAACGACTTTAGAAAACAAGAAATCACAGATTTATACTCTCCAAAGAACGTTATAGGCTCAAGTCTCACAAGGATGTAGCTTTAGTTTAAGTTCCTTCGTTCAAGCATGTTAAAAAAAAAAAACAGATTTTCTCTTTGTAATTACATGTGAATTCATAAGCTATAACCATAACCAAGCATAAACCAAAGCATAAATCATCTTCCAGCCATGTTTACAACATTCTATAATAGTCATGTAATTTAAAACCAAATCCTCATCATTGTGTTGGAAGGTACCCTAAAGCACAAACACACAAAAACGACTCAAAACACTCTTTTTAGGCTTTTTAAAACATGTTTTTCAAATTTTTATGTGATTTTCGGAGTTATAAAAACAAAACATACTAAAACACTCTAAAACAACTTAAAAACACCTTAAAACAGCAAGGAACAACATTTTAAGTAATGGGTGATAAAATCCCACGAATTTGCATTAAATAAACTTAGTTACCCCCCCACACTTAAATCAAACATTGTCCTCAATGTTTTAAGCTTAGATTCACACAAATCATAAGTAAACACACAAAAAGCAACTAAACAACCTAACATGGCAGAAACGAAATAGCAACAAAGAGAAGAGTTTAGGAACGCAAATCTGGAATTGGAGTGCATTCTAGGTCTTCTTTTGTTAAATGCATGGGTTGCCTCCCAAGTAGCGCTTGCTTTAACGTCGTACAGTTGGACGAAGAACCCAAATCACTCCAGATTGGAGCCCACGGCACCCAAGGGAAGTTCTTCCACAACATGCTCCACAAAGTTCTCATAGTATGGCTTCAATCTATGTCCGTTCACCTTGAACTCGTGGCCACTTTTTAAGCTTTGGACTTGGACTGCACCATGAGGAAAAACATTAGTAACAACAAGAGGTCCAATCCATTTGGAACGTAACTTACCAGGGAATAACCGAAGTCTTGAATCAAAAAGCAACACTTTCTGCCCCTTGGAGAACGTTTTGGTACGAAGCATCTTATCATGATAAGCCTTTGTTTTGTCCTTGTAGATGCGAGCATTCTCGTAAGCCTCGTTCCTAATCTCCTCAAGTTCATCTAATTGGAGCTTCCTATGAACTCCAGCAGTGTCTATGTCCAAATTGAAGGTTTTCACAGCCCAATGTGCCTTGTGCTCTAACTCAACGGGCAAATGACATGGCTTACCATATATAAGCCAAGGTGACATGCCAAGGGGAGTTTTGTAAGCCGTACGATAGGCCCACAATGCATCGTCCAAGCGCAAACTCCAATCTCTTCTTGAGGGTCCCACGGTTTTCTCTAGGACTTGTTTGATCTCCCTATTTGAAACCTCCGCTTGCCCATTAGTTTGAGGGTGATAAGGTGTGGAAACCTTATGAGTAACGTTGTACTTCTTGAGCAAAGCTTCAATGGTGCGGTTACGAAAGTGAGAACCCCCATCACTTATTAAAACTCGTGGCATCCCAAACCTAGCAAAAATATTAGATTTCACAAAATCTGCAACAACCTTAGAATCGTTAGTACGGGTGGCTTTGGCTTCCACCCATTTGGAAACATAATCGACAGCTAGCAAGATATAAGTGAAACCAAAAGATGGAGGGAAGGGGCTGATAGGAGCATATTCATGCGACTTAAATGGCTTGTTCTCGTGCATTTACGTTATGTTTCTTTAGTTATTTTAGTACTTTAAGCTATTTTCGTGTGTTTGTAGGTCCAAAGGGCTAAAGGAGCAAAAAGATGCATTTTGGAGATTTTTGGAGCACTTTTGGGCTAAGGATGGATAGCTTATGCTTGGAGCCAAAGTGTTGGACGAAATTGAAGACCTAATTGGAGCCAAAGTGTTGGAACCTTGTTCTCTTTAGTTTTAGGACATTTAAATCAGCCACATGCATTCATCATCATAACCTAGCTGTCATTCCACTTCATTGCACATGCATCTTCAAAGAAATCAGATTTCCATCATATTCACATGCATTCATCATCATAACCTAGCTGTCATTCCACTTCATTGCACATGCATCTTCAAAGAAATCAGATTTCCATCATATTCACATGCATTCCATCTTTTAATTTAATCACATGCACATTCACCTTGCTTTGCAGAAAATCCACTTCATAACACATGCATCTTGGCAGATTTCACATGCACTCATGCACATTCACCTTAATCATTCACATAGCTTTAATCCACATGCATTTCCACCTAGATTTCCACCTCACAACCACCAGAAATCAACCAAAAACGTGCATTCCCTTTCATTTATGTCAAAACACATGCATTTCCACCCTTTAATCACATGCACAAACAGCCACATGCATCTCCCATCACCATTTCAGATTTCCACCAAGTTCCTAGCTGTCATGTTCCCCCCATTTCACCTATAAATACTCATTCATTCATTCTCATTCATACACATCCATTCACCACAGAAATAAGGCCTTTGTGCCAGAAATTCACCCATTCCAAACACTCTTCCATAAACTCATCCATTGCAGAAATGTAGACCATCAAACTCCCTTGTGCCGTGCTCTCCCTTACAATCCAAACACCATCCTTCCATTTCCACCACTCCTCTTCCATATCTCCACCACTCCCCAAACCATTCACACCATCAAACTCACCTTAGACCTTGTGCCACAACGAAGAGGAAGAGAAGAGTGCCTAAACGTTCATACAATTCAAGTTTGAGTTGTTGGAATGTTTAGGTGTTTCTTTGATTTCAATGTTTAATTTCAATGCTCTTTGTTTTGTACGAATGAGGAATGGATGATAAGAGGGCTTAAACGTTCATACAATTCAAGTTTGAGTTGTTGGAATGTTTAGGTGTTTCTTTGATTCTCTTTGTTTTGTACCATGAGGAACTAAACCCCCCCTTGGTTAGGGGGTGATTCGAATATATGTTTATGCTTGCATTTTGATTTGAATACTTCTAATTGCGTTTCATAAGTTGTGGATTCAATTCGTTTAACTGTTTGATTGATAACTTATTTATGTATGTTCATTGAGAGTGCACACTTAATTTTCATGCATGAATATGACGCTAGAATATAAGTGAGTTTCACCTAATCGTTATGAACTTATATTCACAAGTAGTGGAGGTTGCTTATAAACAATCGCGTTAAATGAATTCTTGGCATAAGTTTCATGCAATCCATAGTAACGAATGCCTCGTCAACACTTATAATTTTCATAGAGCGTAATGATTCTTGCTTGTACCTCTTCTATGCATTCATGTTGAGGACTTGTGGGGAATGTTTTGAATTGTCCCATGCATCATCCAATTCAATAACGTTAGGAAGATTTGAAGGTTAATTAGTGCATCACGGTTAACTTGGGGTGTTGAGTATCATAGTTTATTGAAATGCAATTGGAAATCATTTTATTATGCAAGTATAACATGTATGGAGATGAACCCCTTAGCCATTCTATCATCCATTCATTCCATTCCATCAAATTCGTTTTACAATCTGTTTAGTTTATTAACTTGTTTTGTTATTTCAATTTTCGTATAAATCTAAATCCCCCTTTACTTTAATGTCCAATTTAGTTAGAAATCAATTTAGTTTGTGCTTTTAAGTGTTTTGATTCATTTTATTTCCCAATTTCGTCCAGATTCACCAAAGTGCTCAAAACTGCCCAGAAAGTGATTTTAAGGCAGTTTTGAGTGTTTTGGGTGATGTTTGAGTCTTTTGGTTTGTTTTAATGTTTTAAGTGTTTAGTTTTACATTCTTTGAGTTAGTTTAGTGTTTTATATTGTGTTTTTACGTTCTTGAGTCAAGTTATTACTTAATTTCGTCCAAATTTGTGTTTGTGCTCAAATCTGCCCAGAAAGTGGTTTTTAGGCAGATTTGAGTGTGTTTGTGTTGTTTTGAGTCTTTTGGTTTGTCTTAGTGTTTTAAAGTTTAGCTTTGCATTCTTTGAGTCTAGTATAGTGTTTCATATTGTTATTTTACGTTTTTGAGTCAAATCCAAGTGGTTAACAATCCCTCCTAATCCCCGGTCTAGAACGATCCCTAATTATACATATACTACAATTTGACGAAAATAGGGTTTAATTTATGCGCGTATAATTCACGCATCAAATTTTGGCGCCGTTGCCGGGGATTAGAAAATTTGCTAATCCCTTGGATTGTTTTATTTTTGTTTGTTTTTATTTTTCCAGATTCTTAATTTTGTTTTGTTTCTTGTTTTAGGTACTAGTTCATGACTCGGAGTTCTCATCCGATTTGTGAACATATCCTGGAGTGATTGGGTTCTTCGTCCGGCTGCAAGACGTAAAAGAAAGCGCTACTTGGGAGGCAACCCAATGCGCTGAATAAAACAAAGCATGTTCATAAAAAATAAAAAAAAAATAAAAAAAAAGAGATACTAAACATGGAGAAAGGTGGAGCTTCACGAAGGTTGTTTACGTGAAGCCCCACTACGAGGCGTCGAAGCGGAAGGCATCGAAGCGGAAGGCATCGGAGCGGAAGGCATTGGAGCGGGAGGCATCGGAGCGGGAGCATTCCAGGCCTCAATACTTGGCCAAGCGCTGGTTGAGCCAGGAAAAAGGTGCCTCTGGAGGAAAGACGAAAACCTTTGACGGTCACTTTGAATCCGACCTTCAGACTCTTGCAGCTCATCAAGCTTCCTCTTCATGCCCGTCGAATAGTTGTTTGCAAGCACGTGCAAACTTCTATTCTCGTACTTAAGCTGCTGGATCTCCTGCTTGAGACTTTCCACCTCTGCCATCAATGATTCCACCTGACGGGAGCGGGCAAGCAGGCGTTGGCCCATGTTGGACACAGAACTCGCACACTGAACACTAAGTGCGAGGGACTCTTCAACGGCCAACTCATCGGACCGTCCTGACAGCAGCCTACTATCTTTTGGAGTGAGGAGGTTCCTAGCTACTATTGTAGCTGTTGTGGCGTCCTGCATCACGGAGTCTTCACCTGTGAGAGGACCGTTAGAAGATAAGAAAGAAGGGCGCCATACGTTACCTTGACGCGGCGCGCCCGTATCACTGCTAAGGCTCAATTCCAAGCTAAGGTTCGATGAGTTTGCCATTTTTCAAAAGTGTTCAAAGAGAAGGGATGGAGTTAAATTTCAAAGGGCCGGAGTCGATTTTCAAGAATGGGAAATCTTCAGAGTGTGTTTGTTGTGGTGATCGATAGCTCAATAAAAAAGCCAAGGCGACGCGTCCACCAATTCAAAAAGCCGGAATTTCCGGCGTAATTTAGGCGACGCTTTCTCGGCTTTTCAGAAGGCGCGTTCAACTTTGTCAAAAGATTTCTTCTTTTCAGACAACACGTGGAGGCCATCATCACAACTACACATCTTTAGCCGACAAGCGCAAAGTTCGGCGACGCTTTCTCTGCTTTTCAGAAAACGCGTGCAGCTTTGTCAAAAGGAGCCGCATCCGCACTACTACGTGTCGTTCAGAAAGCAAAGGGGCGTCGTTCAGAAATCGAAGGGGCGCCTGCTCAGAAATCGAAGAGGCGTCGTTCTGATATCGAAGAGACATTTGTCGACAAGGGTAAAAGAACAATACCATCACTTGATATTATCTCTATATATGTCGACCTTCGTCTTTTATGGCAAGGCAAACCTGAAGAAAAATGCCCAACTCTCCCTCACCTCTGAGGGCGCACTCCCAGCAAAGCCTCTTGAAATACTCAATTTTTTCTCCCCCAAAGAAGATACCAGAAAACTGGAGTACAAATGAGGCAGAAGGAAACGGTCGATCGAAGCATGTGGAGACAACCACAACAAATACATGTGCTGCTTCATTCACCGTTTCTTCAAAAGCAAAGGTATCTCATATCATCAAGGTCTAAAGCAAAAGTATCTCATATCATGCTCTTTCCCTGTCTTTTTCTTTGTCCTTGTTCATACTCGCATGGCAAAGTGAAAGAAGCAATCAGCCGGCACTTGGAGTCAGTCTTCCGAGTTAGAGCCAACTGCCTGGAATCTATTCCTGATTGCTTACCTAGCGTTGCTCTCGAGTAGTCATCTTCAACGGTTGATACACTTCCAGAGAAGGGACCACTTCTGCAAAGGGGAGCGAGTAAGGCAAGTGAAAATGATACATTGAAGCATGTGGAGACAAACTTAGGCTGAGTTATCCTCCAACCCTTTTCAATACGAATTGGAAAGATTGAACAAAGAAACAGACCAAAGGAGTAAGCTCAGACCTTCGGGGGAGACCAAAAGAATCCTGCTGCCCAGGTCAAGAGTAGCACAAAGGAAAATCAATGATGGGCGGAAACCAGTTCAAGAGTAAGCCTGTGGAGTCACTATGATCAAAGCCTCAATGCAATTACCAAGGAGAAGAGGGAATTTACACTCCATAACCAGATTTGCGTCCCTAAAACTCTTCTCTTTGTTAATTACATTCTGCCATGTTTAGTATGTTTAGTTGCTTTTTGTGTGTTTACTTATGTTTTGTGTGAATCTATGCTTAAAACATTGAGGACAATGTTTGATTTAAGTGTGGGGGGGGGGGGGGGGGGTAACTAAGTATATTTGATGCAAATTCATGGGATTTTATCACCCATAACTTCAAATGTTGTTCCTTGCTGTTTTAAGATGTTTTTAAGTTGTTTTAGAGTGTTTTAGTTTGTTTTGTTTTTATAACTCCGAAAATCACATAAAAATTTGAAAAACGTGTTTTAAAAAGCCTAAAAAGAGTGTTTTGAGTCGTTTTTGTGTGTTTGTGTCTTAGTATACCTTCCAACACAATGATAAGGATTTGGTTTGTAATTGCATGACGGTTAAAAAGAGTTATTAACATAGAGAAAAGTTTGATTTACTCTTGGTATTTTTTTTTGCTTGGTTATGGTTATAATGTATGACTTCACATGCAATCATAAAAGAAAAATTCGTTTTAGTAACATGCTTGAAGGAAGGAACTCAAACAAACGCTACAACCCTGTGAGACTCGAGCCATTACCTTCGTTGGAGAGTTATTTTCTGTGATTCTTTGTTTTCTAAAGTTGTTGCATGATCTCATTATTCCTTACTTGGTTGCTACTTAGAATGCAATCGTATCATGATAGAACTAAATGCTAGAACTTATATCCGTTTCATTCAAAGCATGACATTGAATTGCATAACATATATCAAGATGAAGTTGTGTAGTTGCCACCCTAACCAAATAGCCTTACTTCCCATATTTCGTATTTGTTATTAGTTTTAACCCCGTTGAACCTCGTTTAGCCTATTTTCTTTGCTAACCACATCACCCCTTACCTAGCCTAGATTAGGACCATTCGTACCCTTGTTCTTGAAGCATAGTAAGCATGACGGATAATGAATTCCTTTTGATTAATATGTTGCAGAAAATAAGTGTGGGGGAAGGGATTTTTGTGTGTATGTATGTGCCTAAGTCTTAAAGGAGGCACGGGAAAAAGAAAAAAAAAATGTGAAAAAAAAAAGAAGAAGAAAAGAAAGAAAAAGAGTGAAAATAAGTGAGAATGGACTCACAAGTGTGATTGTTGAAGAAAGGGCCCAAAAAGTTTGAATATGGCCCTAAGTTTTGTGTGACTTTCCCTTGGGTGTTCAAAGTTGACTTCTGCGTTCTAAAGGGAATTCTAAGTGCCTAATTCAATACTTTGCTCACTATTGCTTAAAGAACGTTTGTTTTCCCTATCCTTTCATTGTTAGCCAACTCCCCAAGCCCCGTTACAACCTTTGACTTCTATCTTGATCGTTATGTGTTCAATAATGTGGAGTTTGGAATTGATATGAGCTTATGGAATCACTGGTTCTCGTTCTAAGTAGTAGCATTCAATTCATGAGATCATATTCATGTCATTGTCGTAAATCCAGAAAATGCTTTCTTTGATATAACATATGTGAGTGTTAGAATTCATATTTACATCAATCTTCTCACATATAACTTAGTGTAGGGAGTGTAGTCAGAAAATCTGTGTGAAAAACGAGTGCATATCTTGTAAGGATTTGAGCAAATTCTCTAAGGCATGTCACTACATTCAAAACATGGTTTTAAATGCTTAATTGTGAAATAATATGTGGTGACTATGATTAAGAATGTACTTAAGTGTGAAGATGACTAAAATCTATGGGACTAATGATTTTTAACTTGTCATGTGCATTGGAAATCCTTGAGACGATTGTTGGAAGGTTTAGGTTGTGTTTTTCTTATTCAGTGTCGTTTTGTTTTTTATTTCTTTTGTTTTGTTTTGCTCGAGGACTAGCAAAAGATAAGTGTGGGGGTATTTGATAGGAGCATATTCATGCGACTTAAATGGCTTGTTCTCGTGCATTTACGTTATGTTTCTTTAGTTATTTTAGTACTTTAAGCTATTTTCGTGTGTTTGTAGGTCCAAAGGGCTAAAGGAGCAAAAAGATGCATTTTGGAGATTTTTGGAGCACTTTTGGGCTAAGGATGGATAGCTTATGCTTGGAGCCAAAGTGTTGGACGAAATTGAAGACCTAATTGGAGCCAAAGTGTTGGAACCTTGTTCTCTTTAGTTTTAGGACATTTAAATCAGCCACATGCATTCATCATCATAACCTAGCTGTCATTCCACTTCATTGCACATGCATCTTCAAAGAAATCAGATTTCCATCATATTCACATGCATTCATCATCATAACCTAGCTGTCATTCCACTTCATTGCACATGCATCTTCAAAGAAATCAGATTTCCATCATATTCACATGCATTCCATCTTTTAATTTAATCACATGCACATTCACCTTGCTTTGCAGAAAATCCACTTCATAACACATGCATCTTGGCAGATTTCACATGCACTCATGCACATTCACCTTAATCATTCACATAGCTTTAATCCACATGCATTTCCACCTAGATTTCCACCTCACAACCACCAGAAATCAACCAAAAACGTGCATTCCCTTTCATTTATGTCAAAACACATGCATTTCCACCCTTTAATCACATGCACAAACAGCCACATGCATCTCCCATCACCATTTCAGATTTCCACCAAGTTCCTAGCTGTCATGTTCCCCCCATTTCACCTATAAATACTCATTCATTCATTCTCATTCATACACATCCATTCACCACAGAAATAAGGCCTTTGTGCCAGAAATTCACCCATTCCAAACACTCTTCCATAAACTCATCCATTGCAGAAATGTAGACCATCAAACTCCCTTGTGCCGTGCTCTCCCTTACAATCCAAACACCATCCTTCCATTTCCACCACTCCTCTTCCATATCTCCACCACTCCCCAAACCATTCACACCATCAAACTCACCTTAGACCTTGTGCCACAACGAAGAGGAAGAGAAGAGTGCCTAAACGTTCATACAATTCAAGTTTGAGTTGTTGGAATGTTTAGGTGTTTCTTTGATTTCAATGTTTAATTTCAATGCTCTTTGTTTTGTACGAATGAGGAATGGATGATAAGAGGGCTTAAACGTTCATACAATTCAAGTTTGAGTTGTTGGAATGTTTAGGTGTTTCTTTGATTCTCTTTGTTTTGTACCATGAGGAACTAAACCCCCCCTTGGTTAGGGGGTGATTCGAATATATGTTTATGCTTGCATTTTGATTTGAATACTTCTAATTGCGTTTCATAAGTTGTGGATTCAATTCGTTTAACTGTTTGATTGATAACTTATTTATGTATGTTCATTGAGAGTGCACACTTAATTTTCATGCATGAATATGACGCTAGAATATAAGTGAGTTTCACCTAATCGTTATGAACTTATATTCACAAGTAGTGGAGGTTGCTTATAAACAATCGCGTTAAATGAATTCTTGGCATAAGTTTCATGCAATCCATAGTAACGAATGCCTCGTCAACACTTATAATTTTCATAGAGCGTAATGATTCTTGCTTGTACCTCTTCTATGCATTCATGTTGAGGACTTGTGGGGAATGTTTTGAATTGTCGCATGCATCATCCAATTCAATAACGTTAGGAAGATTTGAAGGTTAATTAGTGCATCACGGTTAACTTGGGGTGTTGAGTATCATAGTTTATTGAAATGCAATTGGAAATCATTTTATTATGCAAGTATAACATGTATGGAGATGAACCCCTTAGCCATTCTATCATCCATTCATTCCATTCCATCAAATTCGTTTTACAATCTGTTTAGTTTATTAACTTGTTTTGTTATTTCAATTTTCGTATAAATCTAAATCCCCCTTTACTTTAATGTCCAATTTAGTTAGAAATCAATTTAGTTTGTGCTTTTAAGTGTTTTGATTCATTTTATTTCCCAATTTCGTCCAGATTCACCAAAGTGCTCAAAACTGCCCAGAAAGTGATTTTAAGGCAGTTTTGAGTGTTTTGGGTGATGTTTGAGTCTTTTGGTTTGTTTTAATGTTTTAAGTGTTTAGTTTTACATTCTTTGAGTTAGTTTAGTGTTTTATATTGTGTTTTTACGTTCTTGAGTCAAGTTATTACTTAATTTCGTCCAAATTTGTGTTTGTGCTCAAATCTGCCCAGAAAGTGGTTTTTAGGCAGATTTGAGTGTGTTTGTGTTGTTTTGAGTCTTTTGGTTTGTCTTAGTGTTTTAAAGTTTAGCTTTGCATTCTTTGAGTCTAGTATAGTGTTTCATATTGTTATTTTACGTTTTTGAGTCAAATCCAAGTGGTTAACAATCCCTCCTAATCCCCGGTCTAGAACGATCCCTAATTATACATATACTACAATTTGACGAAAAGAGGGTTTAATTTATGCGCGTATAATTCACGCATCGGGGGCCCATGAAATCAATACCCCAAACATCAAAAATTTCCACAAATGAGAGAGATTGTTGCGGCATTTGGTCCTTAGGCCCTATGTTACCTGTTCTTTGACACTTATCGCATGTTAAACAAAACATTTTAGCGTCTTTAAAGAGATTAGGCCAATAAAATCCAGATTGTAACACCTTTAGGGCTGTCCTTTGGGTGCCAAAATGTCCCCCACATGCATAAGTATGGCAGAATGTAAGAATGGAATTAAATTCAGATTCGGGCACACATCTACGCACAATCTGATCTGGGCAGAATTTCCATAAATATGGATCATCCCAAACATAAAAACGTGCATCATGAACAAGTTTATCACGTTGGAACTTGTTTAGGGTACTAGGAACTTGCTTAGACACCAAGAAATTTACCAAATCGGCATACCAAGGGGTTCTTACCTCAATGGACAAAAGTTGCTCATCCGGAAACGTTTCTAAAATGGGGGTGGACTCTTCCTCACGCACCATTCTACTTAGGTGGTCAGCCACCACGTTTTCACACCCTTTCTTGTCTCGGATTTCAAGATCGAACTCTTGAAGTAGGAGCATCCAACGAATGAGTCTTGGCTTAGCCTCCTTTTTGGTGAGAAGATACTTCAAGGCTGCATGGTCAGTGAAAACAATTACTTTAGTACCAAGAAGATATGATCTAAACTTATCTAATGCAAATACAATAGCCAAGAGTTCTTTTTCGGTTGTGGAATAATTAAGTTGAGCATCATTCAACGTCCGTGAGGCGTAGTAGATGACATGCGGCCTCTTGTCCTTTCTTTGTCCTACAACTGCTCCTAAAGCATAGTCGGACGCATCACACATAAGCTCGAACGGGAGGCTCCAATCCGGGGGAACAATAATGGGTGCCGTGGTCAACAACTCCTTGAGTTGGTTGAATGATGCCGTGCACTCCTTAGTGAATTCAAACGCCACTTCTTTTTGTAGGAGACGGCATAGTGGTTGTGCAATCTTAGAAAAATCCTTGATAAATCGCCTATAGAATCCTGCATGACCAAGAAAAGAACGGACCTCTCTAACCGAAGTAGGAGAGGGTAAGTGACGTACAAGATCTATTTTAGACTTATCAACTTCAATTCCTTTTTCAGAGATGATATGACCCAAAACTATACCTTGTTTAACCATAAATTGACATTTTTCCCAATTCAAGACAAGGTTAGTTTCCATGCATCTTTTCAAGATTAAAGTGAGATTATGCAAACAAGCATCAAATGAGTCTCCAAACACACTAAAATCGTCCATAAATACTTCAATTATCTTTTCAACATAATCAGAGAAGATACTTACCATGCATCGTTGGAAAGTGGCCGGTGCATTGCATAAACCAAATGGCATATGACGATATGCAAAAGTACCAAATGGACAAGTAAAGGTGGTCTTTTCTTGATCATCCGGCGCTATGACAATTTGATTATATCCCGAATAACCATCAAGAAAGCAATAAAAAGAATGACCGGCTAACCTTTCAAGCATTTGATCGATGAATGGCAAAGGGAAGTGATCTTTCCTTGTTGCCGCATTTAGCTTCCTATAGTCAATGCACACCTTCCAACCGGTTTGAATGCGTGTAGGCACAAGTTCATCTTCTTCATTTTTCACCACCGTGACTCCGGACTTCTTGGGAACCACTTGGACCGGTGAAACCCAACAACTATCCGAGATGGGATAGATGACGCCACAATCAAGCAATTTGATGATTTCCTTCTTCACTACTTCCATCATTGGTGGGTTGAGTCGACGTTGGGCTTCCCTTGATGGTTTGGCGCCTTCTTCCATGAGAATTCGATGCATGCACGTGGTAGGACTTATACCCTTGATGTCGGCCAAAGTCCACCCTATTGCCGTCTTGTGCTCTTTGAGAACCCTCACCAACTTCTCCTCCTCTTGTGCCGTGAGTGATGAAGCTATAATGACGGGCAATGTGTCTTGCTCGCCCAAAAACACATACTTCAAGTGATTTGGCAACGGTTTGAGCTCGAGTGTAGGTGGTTGTTCTATAGAAGGAAGCAACTTATCAGTCGAAATTGGGATTGAAATTGAACTAGGGAACTTACCTTGGAGCCGTGGCAATGACTCTAGGGCTGCCACGGTCTCAATTACATCTTCATCAAAGGCCACGGCATGGGTGTTCAATTGTGTGCCGTGGTTTGTTATGGTGACATCCATGTGATCCTTCATTTCGATGCCATTTGTAATGACTGTTTCAAGTGCATCGCCATGTAATTGATCAAGGTGTGCCTGCGCCAAAGAATCAAGAATATCAATAGAGAAACATGAGTGATCATCATTAGGAAATCTCATAGTTTCAGAAATATTAAAATCAATCACTTCCCCATCGAATTCCATTGTTAAAGTGCCTTTAAACACCTCTATCTTAGTTCGGGTCGTCTTCATGAATGGCCTCCCAAGAAGAATCGGCAAGGATGGAGCATGGGTGGTTTCCTCCATTTCAAGGACATAGAAATCCGCCGAGAAGATCAAATCATTCACCTGCACTAAGACATCTTCCAATACGCCCTTTGGATAGGCATTAGATCTATCGGCCAACTGAATAACCACACCATCATTTTTCAATTCGCCAAGGTTCATTGAAGCATAAATAGAGTATGGCATGACGTTAATTGAAGCTCCTAAGTCTAACATAGCATGTTCGAACTTAGTTTGACCAATAATAAAAGGGATTGTAAAGCTACCTGGATCTTTACACTTTGGTGGTAACTTTCTTTGTAGAACAGCGGAAACGTTCTCACTTACCCTTACTACCTCTTTATGTGACGCCCTCTTCCTTGTAGTGCACAATTCCTTCAAGAACTTAGCGTATTTGGGCACTTGCTTTATGGCATCTAGGAGCGGGATATTGACTTGAACTTTCCTAAACGTCTCAAGAATGTCCTTCTCATGCTCCTCCTTCTTTGCTTGCCTAAACCTGCCAGGAAAGGGCACGTTTAGTGGAATAGAACTTGACAAAGTCGAATTTGGACTTACCTTAGGCGTGTTGGACGGTTTTGGCACAATAGGAGGCTGCGGCAACATGTCCTCTTCTTGACTTGTTTTGGATGGCCTTGAGGTGGTTCCGACCTCCTTACCACTTCTCAACATGATTGCCTTGGCAGATTCGCACCCTCCCCTTGGATTGACAATGGTTGAGCTAGGGAGTTTGCCTTTGTCTCGGAATTGTCCTACAAATTCCGCAATCTGCCCAATTTGTTTCTCCAAGTGATCCACCCTTTTGTCTTGGTTTTGCATGGCTTTGGTTTGATCCTCTTGCCCCTGAGACAAATTGGTAAGTAATTTAAGAAGTGTTTCATTGCCCAACGACGTACCTTGATTGTTTTGGGCAGGTTGTGCTTGGTTTGGATTGGGGCCAAATGGCTTGGTGTAGAACCCCGGGGGTTGTTGTCTAAAGCCTCCTTGTTGTTGAGGTTGTTGAGGTTCCCTCCACTTGAAGTTTGGATGGTCTCTCCAACCCGGATTGAATGTGTTGGAATATGGATCATTCCTTGGTTGATTGTGGCTCGGAAATCCAATGGCATTTGCACTCTCCCATCCCCCATTCTCAATCAATTGAGGGCATTTTTCCGAAGGGTGTCCTTGATAGAACATACACCACATACAATCGGTCCTTGTATCTTCATTCCTTCGGCCATCTGAGACACAATAGAAGTAAGATTAGCTATCTGAGATTGAATATCGGATTGAGAACTTACCTCATTCAAGTGTTGCCGTGGGGGGTCCCTTTGCCCAAGTCCTTCATATTGTTGTGCATTTAGAGCACGGTTTGCAATTAGGGTCTTGGCCGACATAGGAGTTTTGTCCACCAATGCACCTCCCGCCGAAGCATCGAGCATTTGCCTTTCAATGGGAAGAAGGCCCTCATAGAAATACTGAAGGAGAAGCTCCTCCTTCATTTGATGTTGAGGACACGATGCAACAAGGGCTTTAAAACGCTCGTAGTATGCCGGAAAAGATTCTCCTTGACTTTGTTGGATTCCGCTAATTTTCTTCCTCAAGAGAATGACTCTTGAAGTAGGGAAGAACTTCTCCAAGAATGCTCTCTTCATGCTCTCCCAAGAAGTAACGGTCCCGGGTGCCAATTCATAAAGCCAATCCTTAGCCTTTTCCACAAGAGAGAATGGAAAAGCTTTCATCATTAGAATGTTCCCATCGACATTTATGGGTGTCATGCTCGAACAAACAACCTCGAACTCCTTGAGATGCTTGTTGGGATCTTCCATGGAAAGCCCATGGTATTTCTGAATGTGGTGCAACAAGCTTGACTTCAACTCGAATTCATCGGTCTTGCCTTGGGCAGCCGCGGGGTATTGAATGCATAATGGTGCGGCATTGGTCAACCCCGAGGCCGAAAGCTCTTTAATGGTCCGATTGTCCGCTGCCATAACTTCTTCTTCCACACTTTCAAACTCAGATTCGGCCTCTGAACTTGAACTAGGTTCACTAGGTTCGGGATGCCTCCTCTTTCTTCTCAAATCACGTTCAAAATCGTCGTTAAAGTCCAAGATATGTGCATGCACAGTTTGAGAACTCCGCGTCATGCACTAGTACCTAAACCAAGAAAACAAAACAAAATAAGAAAACTAGGTAAATTACACTAAAAACATACGGCAAAAACACAAGGGATTAGCAATTTTGCTAATCCCCGGCAACGGCGCCAAAATTTGATGCGAAAATAGTTAAACACACAAATTAAACCCTATGGATGACAATTGTAGTAAATGAGCAAATAGGGATCGTTCTAGACCGGGGATTAACTAGGGATGCTAATCAATGTGAAATTGACTCAAAAACGTAAGAACACAATATAAAACACTTACTAGACTCAAAGAATGCAAAACTAAACTTTAAAACACTAAAACAAACCAAAAGACTCAAACATCACCCAAAACACTCAAAACTGCCTTAAAAACACTTTCTGGGCAGTTTTGGACACTTTGGTGAATTTGGACGAATTTGTGTAACAAATTGAATCAAAACACTTAAAAACACAAACTAAGACACTTTCTAACTAAGTTGGACACTAAAGTAAAGGGGGATTAAGGTTTTGACGAAATTAAATTAAATAAAACAAGTTAATAAACTAGGCAGATTGTATAAACGGATTTGAGAAATAAGATGATGGATGGATTAGTTAGAGGTCCATTCTCCACACATGACACATTTATATATGAATCGATTCTCCAATTGCTTTTCATTATCTATGATGCTCAACACCCCAAGTTAACCGTGATGCACTAATTAACTCTCAAATTTTCCTTATGTTATTGAATTGGATGATGCATGCGACAATTCAAATCATTCTCCAATGGTTCTCAACATGAATGCATAGAAGAGATACAATGAGAGATCATTATGCTCTATGAGAATTATAAGTGTTGACGAGGCAATTGTAACTATGAATGCATGATACTCTTGCCAAGAATTCAATTAACGCGGTTGTGACTAACAACCTTCACTACTCATGTTTATAAACTTGTGACGATTAGGTGAAACTCGTTTATAAACTAGCATCGAGTTTATGCATGAAGACTAAGTATGCATCCCTAATCAACATACAAAAACAAGTTTTTAATAAACATGATAATTGAATTGCAATCATAACGTAACAAATCACAATTGGAAGAAATCAATTCATATTTCAAACATGTTCATGGCTTCAAATTTTCCCCTAACTAATTAGGGGTTTAGCCACTCATGATTACAACAAACTTAGATAGTAATAACAAGGTAAACATTGAAAACAAGAACGAAGAACACCTAAAAATCCCAACAACTCAATCTTGAATTGTATGAACGTTTAGGCCTCTTCTCCTTTAGTTGCTGCAGCACAAGGGGTTTTGGTGAGTTTTGGGGGTTATGGATGATGTAGAATGATGTGTTTAGGGTAGGGATGGATGTAGGGGAAGGCAATGAGTGTTTTTGGGCAGAAAATATGAAGAATGGTGAAGTATGGCTGTGTTAGAGAGAGAGCATGAATTTCTGGCGTGAATGGATGTGTATATGAGATGGTTTTCTGAATATGGAAGAGTGAATGAGAATGAATGCAATGGATGCTTATTTATAGGTGAAATGGGGGGAACATGACAGCTAGGAACTTGGTGGAAATCTGAAATGGTGATGGGAGATGCATGTGGCTGATTTGTGCATGTGATTAAAGGGTGGGAGTGCATGTGCTTTGACAGAAATGAAAGGGTGCATGTGGGTGAATGTGTGGCTGATTTGTGGTGCAATGATGAAGTGAATGTGATTGTGGAAATGCATGTGGAGTGTGCTGAAATATGTTGATGTGCAATGATGAATTGGGATGGCTGAAAATCTGGAGTGGGAATTGCATGTGGCTGCAATGGATTAAAGAAAGGGGGAAGTGCATGTGCTGAAATGATGGTGTGGAATGGTGGAAAGCCACGGCAAGGGATGTATTTTCTGAATGAATGAAGGCAAGTTGTGTGGAAGGGTGATTAGGAATGCATGTGGGTGTTTTGGTGACTGAAATGATGAAGTGGGATGGATATGTGGCTGCAATGATGAATTGGGAGAGCATGTGGGTGGAAATGCATGTGGGTGAATGTGTGGCTGCATGGTTGAATGATTAAAGGTGCATGTGGGTTGGAAATGCATGTGGAGTGGCTGGAATGAAGTGTGTATAAAAGGCTAGAATCTGATTCAAAGAGAATGGCATTTGTTTTGAACTTTGTTTCCTCATTTTCCACCTCCAAATCAGGTTTTCATTACTTTAAAATATGGCTGAGAGGATGACAAACAAGGTAAGTATTTAAGGTAAGTTAAATGGCTCAAATCTGATGTAAATGGTATTTCCACATATGGCATGTGTTTTGAGCGTTTTTTTCTTGTTTTCACAGCTTGCAAATCAGGTCACAAAGCCCTTCCTTTTGCTCCAAACATAAGCTATCCATTCCAAGTCCAATTTTGCTCCAAAATGCTCCAAAATGCATCTTTTTGCTTCCTTAGCCATATGAACCTAAAAACACACGAAAATGGCTTAAACAACTAAAACAACTATGAATTAACAATATAAATGCACGAAAACAAGCTAAGTAAGTCGCCTAAATATGCTCCTATCAAATTCCCCCACACTTAGCTTTTGCTAGTCCTCGAGCAAAACAAAACAAAAGAAACCAAAAACAAAACAAAACACAATCTAAACCTTCCAACATGTATCTCAGGGATTTCAAACGAACATGACACAATATAGAACATCATTCCCACAACATTTCGCTTTTAGTGTGTTTTTAAGTTGTTTTAGAGTGTTTTTAGTGTGTTTTGTTTTATAACTCCGAAAATCACATAAAAATTTGAAAAACATGTTTTGAAAAGCCTAAAAAGAGTGTTTTGAGTCGTTTTTGTGTGTTTGTGTCTTAGGGTACCTTCCAACACAATGATAAGGATTTGGTTTGTAATTACATGACGGTTAAAAAGAGTTATAAACATAGAGAAAAGTTTGATTTACTCTTGGTATATGCTTGGTTATGGTTATAATGTATGACTTCACATGCAATCATAAAAGAAAAATTCATTTTTGTAACATGCTTGAAGGAAGGAACTCAAACAAACGCTACAACCCTGTGAGACTCGAGCCATTACCTTCTTTGGAGAGTTATTTTCTGTGATTCTTTGTTTTCTAAAGTTGTTGCATGATCTCATTATTCCTTGCTTGGTTGCTACTTAGAATGCAATTGTATCATGATAGAACTAAATGCTAGAACTTATATCCGTTTCATTCAAAGCATGACATTGAATTGCATAACATATATCAAGATGAAGTTGTGTAGTTGCCACCATAGCCAAATAGCCTTACTTCCCATATTTCGTATATGTTGTAAGTTTTAACCCCGTTGAGCCTTGTTTAGCCCATGTTCTTTGTTAACCCATATCATCCTCACCTAGCCCAGATTAGGACCATCCGTACCCTTGTTCTTGAAGCATAGTAAGCATGACGGATAATGAATTCCTTTTGATTAATATGTTGCAGAAAATAAGTGTGGGGGAAGGGATTTTTGTGTGTATGTATGTGCCTAAGTCTTAAAGGAGGCACGGAAAAAAAAGAAAAAAAATGTGAGAAAAAGAAGAAGAAGAGAAAGAAAAAGAGTGAAAATAAGTGAGAATGGACTCACAAGTGTGATTGTTGAAGAAAGGGCCCAAAAAGTTTGAATATGGCCCTAAGTTTTGTGACTTCCCCTTGGGTGTTCAAAGTTGACTTCTGCGTTCTAAAGGGAATTCTAAGTGCCTAATTCAATACTTTGCTCACTATTGCTTTAAGAATGTTTGTTTATCCTTCACCTTTCATTGTTAGCCAATACCCTAGCCCTATTACAACCCTTTGACTTCTATCTTGATTGTTATGTGTTTCAATTTGTGGAGTTTGAACTTGGTATGAGCTTATTGATAGAAGCATATTTAGGCGACTTACTTAGCTTGTTTTCGTGCATTTATATTGTTAATTCATAGTTGTTTTAGTCGTTTAAGCCATTTTCGTGTGTTTTTAGGTTCATATGGCTAAGGAAGCAAAAAGATGCATTTTGGAGCATTTTGGAGCAAAATTGAACTTGGAATGGATAGCTTATGTTTAGAGCAAAAGGAATGGACGAAATTGAAGGATTCCTAATCCATTGCAGCCACATGCATTCACATGCATAAATCAGCCACATGCATCTCCCATCACCATATCAGATTTCCATCATATTCACATGCATTCCATCCTTTAAAACATTGCACATGCACTCCCTTTAATTAATTAAGCCACATGCACTCCCATCCATTTCATCATTGCAGCCAACACATGCTTTCACATGCATTTTCAGATTGTCCCCTTGCACATGCAGCCACATATTCATTGCACATGCAATTCCAACCCACATGCATCCTTTAATCATTCAAACATGCAGCCACATTCCCTCCTAGCTGTCATGTTCCCCCCATTTCACCTATAAATAAGCATTCATTCTCATTCATTCTCATTCATTCTTCCACATTTCAGAAAATCATCCATTCACACCAAGAAACATCCCCTTGGCTGTGAGTTTCCCTACAAATCCAAACACCACTCCTCTTCCATTTCCATCACTCCCCAAACCATTCACACCATCAAACTATCCTTAGACCTTGTGCTACAACGAAGAGGAAGAGAAGAGTGCCTAAACGTTCATACAATTCAAGTTTGAGTTGTTGGAATGTTTAGGTGTTTCTTTGATTTCAATGTTAATTTCAATACTCTTTGTTTTGTACGTATGAGGAATGGAAGAGAAGAGTGCCTAAACGTTCATACAATTCAAGTTTGAGTTGTTGGAATGTTTAGGTGTTTCTTTGATTTCAATGTTATGAAGAACTAAACCCCCCTTAGCTAGGGGGTGATTCGAAATATATGTTTATACTTGCATTTTGATTTGATTACTTCTAATTGCGTTTCATAAGTTGTAGATTCAATTTGTTTAACCGTTTGATTGATAACTTATTTATGTATGTTTATTGAGAATGCGCGCTTAATTTTTATGCATGAATATGACGCTAGAATATAAGTGAGTTTCACCTAATCGTTATGAACTTATATTCACAAGTAGTGGAGGTTGCTTATAAACAATCGCGTTAAACGAATTCTTGGCATAAGTTTCATGCAATCATAGTAACGAATGCCCCGTCAACACTTATAATTTTCATAGAGCGTGATGATTCTTGCTTGTATCTCTATTATGCAATCATGTAGGGGACTTGTGGGGAATGTTTTGGGTTGTCGTATGCAATCATCCAATTCAATAACGTTAGGAAGATTTGAAGGTTAATTAGTGCATCACGGTTAACTTGGAGTGTTGAGAATTAATGTTTATTGAAATGCAATTGGAAATCGTTTTATTATGCAAGTATAACATGTATGGAGATGAACCCCTTAGCTAGCCTTCATTCCATTCAATTCTATCACACATTCACATTTACATTTTGCTTTTACTTACAATCTGTTCTTTTAGTTTAAATTCGTCAAATTAAAATCCCCCTTTACTTTATTGTCTAATTTAGTTAGAAAGTGTCTTAGTTTGTGTTTATAAGAGTTTTGAGTCATTTTGTTACACAAATTCGTCCAAATTTTTGTTTGTGCTCAAATCTGCCCAGAAAGTGGTTTTTAGGCAGATTTGAGTGTGTTTGTGTTGTTTTGAGTTTTTTGGTTTGTTTTAGTGTTTTAAAGTTTAGTTTTGCATTCTTTGAGTCTAGTATAGTGTTTCATATTGTTATTTTACGTTTTTGAGTCAAATCCAAGTGGTTAACAATCCCTCATAATCCCCGGTCTAGAACGATCCCTACTTATAAATATACTACAATTTGAAGAAAAGAGGGTTTAATTTGTGTGCGTATAAATCTCGCATCAAATTTTGGCGCCGTTGCCGGGGATTAGCAAATTTGCTAATCTCTTGGATTGTTTGTTTCTGTTATGTATTTTAGTTTTAGTTTTTGATTTTTGTTTTGTTTGTTGAATTCAAATACTAGAGAAGAACAACATGGCACTTGATAATGCTTCTCTTTTGTCACAGCTCATGGAAAGGTCTCAAATGCAAAGTGTTGATATATTTGATCTTCAATCAAGGAATAACGTGTTTTCCAATACTCTATGTGGTGGGAACCTCAACATGTTCAAGAAGAAGGATATTGGCAGCCATATGAGGAGTTCTATTCAAGACCTATACACCCACCACAACCTCATATTCAATATGCCCAACCAAATTTAAGTTCGTCAATAGATTATCATCAAAAGCTTAACGAATTAATTTGTTTGGTGCAGGGCTCACAAAATCAAGACAATGAGGCTCGACAAGAAGACAAAAGGTTGGACCACTTGGAAAAGCAAATTGGGCAGATAGCGGAGTTCGTAGGACAATTTTGCGACCAAGGCAAACTCCCTAGTTCAACCATTGTAAATCCGAAGGGAGGATTTGAAGCACCTTTGTCAGAAGCACTTATTGCTCCTACGCCACCTAATTCAAGTAAGGTTGTTCCAATTAGTTCTAACTGATGCGAGAATTATACGCACACAAATTAACCCTCTTTTTATCAAATTGTAGTATAGGTGCAAGTAGGGATCGTTCTGGACCGGGGATTAGGAGGGATTGTTAATCACTTGGATTTGACTCAAAAACATAGAAACAAAGTTAAAAACGTTCACAAAGACTCAAAGGACTCAAAACAAAACCAAAAGACTCAAAACAACACAAACACACTCAAATCTGCCTAAAAACCACTTTCTGGGCAGATTTGAGCACAAACACAAATTTGGACGAATTTATGTGATAACTTGACTCAAGAATGTAAAAACACAATATAAAACACTAAACTAACTCAAAGAATGTAAAACTAAACACTTAAAACATTAAAACAAACCAAAAGACTCAAACATCACCCAAAACACTCAAAACTGCCTTAAAATCACTTTCTGGGCAGTTTTGAGCACTTTGGTGAATTTGGACGAAATTGGGAAATAAATTGAATCAAAACACTTAGAAACATAAACTAAGACACTTTCTAACTAAATTGGACAGTAAAGTAAAGGGGGATTGAGGTTTATACGAAATTAAATTAAATTGCACAGATTGTAAATTAAAGCAAAATGTAAATGTGAATGTGTGATAGAATTGAATGGAATTGAAATGAATGAATGCTAGCTAAGGGGTTCATCTTCACATATGTTACACTTGCATAATAAAATGATTTCCAATTGCATTTCAATAAACCATGAAACTCAACACCCCGGGTTAACCGTGATGCACTAATTAACCTTCAAATCTTCCTAACGTTATTGAATTGGATGGGTTAGCGCATACAACAATTCAAAACATTCCCCACAAGTCCTCAACATGAATGCATAGAAGAGATACAAGCAAGAATCATTACGCTCTATGAAAATTATAAGTGTTGACGAGGCATTCGTTACTATGGATTGCATGAAACTTATGCCAAGAATTCATTTAACGCGATTGTTTATAAGCAACCTCCACTACTTGTGAATATAAGTTCATAACGATTAGGTGAAACTCACTTATATTCTAGCGTCATATTCATGCATGAAAATTAAGTGTGCACTCTCAATGAACATACATAAATAAGTTATCAATCAAACAGTTAAACGAATTGAATCCACAACTTATGAAACGCAATTAGAAGTATTCAAATCAAAATGCAAGCATAAACATATATTCGAATCACCCCCTAACCAAGGGGGGTTTAGTTCCTCATGGTACAAAACAAAGAGAATCAAAGAAACACCTAAACATTCCAACAACTCAAACTTGAATTGTATGAACGTTTAGGTCCTCTTCTCTTCCATTCCTCATTCGTACAAAACAAAGAGTATTGAAATTAAACGTTGAAATCAAAGAAACACCTAAACATTCCAACAACTCAAACTTGAATTGTATGAACGTTTAGGCACTCTTCTCTTCCTCTTCGTTGTAGCACAAGGTCTAGGGATAGTTTGATGGTGTGAATGGTTTGGGGAGTGGTGGAAATGGAAGGATGGTGTTTGGATTGTAAGGGAGAGCACGGCACAAGGGAGTTTTATGGTCTACATTTCTGCAATGGATGAGTGTTTATGAATGGAATGGATGGACTTGTGAAGGGCACGGCCCCAAGGGACCAATTTCTGTTGTGAAATGAATTGTGAATGAATGAGAGTGAATGAATGAGTATTTATAGGTGAAATGGGGGGAACATGACAGCTAGGTTGCATGTGCTAATGCTTGTGTGTGCATGTGAAATCTGCAATGGTGATGGAATATGCATGTGATTAAAGGGTGGAATGAATGGAATGAAATCTGAAATGCATGTGAATTAAATGGATGTGAGTGGAAATGTGGCTGCATGTGCAAGGGAATGTGCTGAAAATGCATGTGATGAAATAATTAGAGAATGAGGGGATTGATATGCACGGTTTTGGGAGATTTCTGGTGGTTGTGAGATGGAAAGCTAGGTGGAAATGCATGTGGATTAAAGCTATGTGAATGATTAGGGTGAATGTGCATGTGAAATCTGCCAAGATGCATGTGAAAGGAATGCTAGAAATCTGGAGGAGGAGCCACGGCAATGAGAGGTTTGTGCATGTGGAGTGCTTGATTGAATGAGTAATGGGACATGTGGGGTGGCTGGAACAAAGGAGGAAGCACGGCATGGGTTGTTGTTGAATGATTATGGGCTGAATGGTTTAATTAATGGGAGTGTATGTTTGAATGATTAAAGGGACATGTGGGGGTGGAAATGATTAATGAAATGCATGTGAATGACAGCTAGATATGTTGATGAATGCATGTGACTTGTTTGTGGTGAGTGAATGCATGTGCAAAGCTTTTTGGGAGAAAGGTGGATGAATGTACATGTGACTTAGGTTGTGAAATCTGATGGAATGATGAAGTGGCTGAAATGATGAAAGAATGAGGGTATGCACGGCACAAGGGAAGTGTTGGGTGATGGATGCATGTGGGTTAATTAATTAAGTGTATGATATGATAAGTGGTTGATAAGATAAGTGAATGATATGATAAGTGGTTGATAAGATAAGTGGTGAATGATATGTGATAAGTGATAAGTGATAAGTGATGATGATAAGTAATGGAAGCATGTGAGGGAATGAATAATGAATGCATGTGTTTGGTTTTGGGAGAAAGGTGGAGATGCACGGCATAAGGGAAGTGTTGGGTTTAAATGTCCTAAAACTAAAGGGAACAAGGTTCCAACACTTTGGTCTTCAATTAGGTCTTCAATTTCGTCCAACACTTTGGCGCCAAGCATAAGCTATCCATCCTTAGCCCAAAAGTGCTCCAAAAGTCTCCAAAATGCATCTTTTTGCTCCTTTAGCCCTTTGGACCTACAAACACACGAAAATAGCTTAAAGGACTAAAATAACTAAAGAAACATAACGTAAATGCACGAGAACAAGCCATTTAAGTCGCATGAATATGCTCCTATCACTAACCGCATTCCAACAAATATCCCTATTCCTTGCAGGTTCATGAATTCCAAGGAAGAAGAAAGTGAAAAAGACATCTTGGAAGCCCTTCCAAAGGTGCAAAGTAGGGAATGTCATGAATTCATCAAAGAGGACGTTCTTGAAACCACAAAATCCAAAGAAGTTAAATTTGATGACATGGGACAAGTCATAACCATCACTTGCAATCTGGCCAAGTCCAATATCCCTGAAACTTTGAAAGGAGTGGTGTTTGTCATTGAGTTCTTATCAGACAAAACAAGTAAATTTTTTTTTCCAAATTCCATTACATTTTATACTAACTTGCTGTTTTTTATGAATCAGGCACCTACACTAGAATTCAAACCAATGCCGGTTCACTTCAAGTATCACCTTCCATTCAAGGACCAATTCCATGCCGTTTGATTTTATTTATGTTAAAAAAAAAAAAAAAAAAAAAAAAACAAAAAAAAAAGAAGATACTAAACATGGAGAAAGATGGAGCCTTCACAGAGGATGTTTACGTGAAGCCCCACTACGAGGCGTCGAAGCAGAAGGCATAGAAGCGGAAGGCATAGAAGCGGAAGGCATCGGAGCGGGAGGCATAGAAGCGGAAGGCATCGGAGCAGGAGGCATCGGAGCTAGAGCATTCCAGGCCTCAATACTTGGCCAAACGCTGGATGACCCAGGAAAAAGGTGCCTCTGGAGATAAGACGCAAGCCTTTGACGGTCACTGTGAATTCGACCCTCAGATTCTTGCAGCTCATCAAGCTTCTTCTTCATGCCCGACGAATAGTTATTTGCAAGCACATGCAAACTTCTATTCTCGTACTTAAGCTGCTGGATCTCTTGCTTAAGACTTTCCACCTCCGCCATCAATGATTCCACCTGACAGGAGCGGGCAAGCAGGCGTTGGCCCATGTTGGACACAGAGCTCGCACACTGAACACTAAGTGCGAGGGACTCTTGAACGGCCAACTCATCGGACCGTCCTGACAGCAGCCTACTATCTTTTGGAGTGAGGAGGTTCCTAGCTACTATTGTAGCTGTTGTGGCGTCCTGCATCACGGAGTCTTCACCTGTAAGAAGACCGTTAGAAGATAAAAAAGAAGGGCGCCATACATTACCTTGACGGGGCGCAACTGGATCGCTGCTGAGACTCAAATCTAAGCTAAGGTTCGATGAGTTTGCCATTTTCGAAAGTGTTCAAAGAGAAGGGGTGGATGGAGTTAAAATTTCAAAGGGCCGGAGACGATGTTCAAGAATGGGAAATCTTCAGAGTGTGTATGTTGGCGGTGATCGATAGCTCTATAAAAAGCCAAGGCGACGCGTCCACCGATTCAAAGAGCCGGAATTTCAGGCGTAAGTTAGGCGACGCTTTCTCGGCTTTTCAGAAAACGCGTTCAACTTTGTCAAAAGATTTCTGACAAAGCTGAAAACACGTGGAGGCCATCATCGCAACTACACGTCTTTAGCCGACAAGCGCAAAGTTCGGCGACGCTTTCTCTACTTTTCAGAAAACGCGTGCAGCTTTGTCAAAAGGAGACGCATCTGCACTACCACGTGTCGTTCAGAAAGAGAAGGGGCGTCGTTCAGAAATCGAAGGGGCGCCTGCTCAGAAATCGAAGAGGCGTCGTTCTGATATCGAAGAGACATTTGTCGACAAGGGTAAAAGAACAGTACCACCACTTGATATTATCTCTATATATGTCGACCTTCGTCTTTTATGGCAAGGAAAACCTGAAGAAAAATGCCCAACTCTCCCTCACCTCTGAGGGCGCACTCCCAGCAAAGCCTTTCGAAAGACTAAATTCTTTCTTCTTCCCCAAAGATGATACCAGATGCCTGGAGTACATATGACCCAGGAGGAAACAGCACAACAAATACATGTGCTGATTCATTCACCGCTTCTTCAAAAGCAAAGGTATCTCATATCATCAAGGTCAAAAGCAAAAGTATCTCATATCATGCTCTTTCCCTGTCTTTTTCTTTGTCCTTGTTCTTACTCGCATGGCAAAGTAAAAGAAGCAATCAGCCGGCACTTGGAGTCAATCTTCCGATCTGGAGCCAACTGCCTGGAATCTATTCCTGATTGCTTACCTAGCGTTGCTCTCGAGTAGTCATCTTCAACGGTTGATACACTTCCGGAGAAGGGACCACTTCTGCAAAGGGGAGCGAGTAAGGCAAGTGAAAATGATACATTGAAGCATGTGGAGACAAACATAGGCTGAGTTATCCTCCAACCCTTTTCAATACGAATTGGAAAGATTGAACAAAGAAACAGACCAAAGGGGTAAGCTCAGACCTTCGGAGAAGACCAAAAGAATCCTCCAGCCCAGTACCACAAAGGAAAATCAACAAGTGGAGGAGACCAAAAGAATCCTGCTGCCCAGTTCAAGAGTAACACAAAGGAAAATCAACGATGGGCGGAAACCAGTTCAAGAGTAAGCCTGTGGAATCACAAAGATCAAAGCCTCAATGCAATCACTGATGCGAGATTTATACGCACACAAATTAAACCCTCTTTTTGTCAAATTGTAGTAAGTATGCAAGTAGGGATCGTTCTGGACCGGGGATTAGGAGGGATTGTTAACCACTTGGATTTGACTCAAAAACGTAAAATAACAATATGAAACACTATACTAGACTCAAAGAATGCAAAACTAAACTTTAAAACACTAAGACAAACCAAAAGACTCAAAACAACACAAACACACTCAAATCTGCCTAAAAACCACATTCTGGGCAGATTTGAGCACAAACACAAATTTGGACGAAATTAAGTAATAACTTGACTCAAGAACGTAAAAACACAATATAAAACACTAAACTAACTCAAAGAATGTAAAACTAAACACTTAAAACATTAAAACAAACCAAAAGACTCAAACATCACCCAAAACACTCAAAACTGCCTTAAAATCACTTTCTGGGCAGTTTTGAGCACTTTGGTGAATCTGGACGAAATTGGGAAATAAAATGAATCAAAACACTTAAAAACACATGGTTAATGTAATTCTAACTAATCTAACACTTTAAAATAAATGGGGGATTGGTTTTGACGAATTTAAACTAAAAGAACAGATTGTAAGTAAAAACAGATAGTAAAGATGAATGTGATGAAAATATGGATGGAAGGCTAGCTAAGGGGTTCATCTCCATACATGTTATACTTGCATAATAAAATGATTTCCAATTGCATTTCAATAAATCATGAATTCTCAACACCCCAAGTTAACCGTGATGCACTAATTAACCTTCAAATCTTCCTAACGTTATAGAATTGGATGGGTTAGCGCATACAACAATTCAAAACATTCCCCACAAGTCCCCTACATGATTTCATAATAGAGATACAAGCAAGAATCATTACGCTCTATGAAAATTATAAGTGTTGACGAGGCATTCGTTACTATGATTGCATGAAACTTATGCCAAGAATTCGTTTAACGCGATTGTTTATAAGCAACCTCCACTACTTGTGAATATAAGTTCGTAACTATTAGGTGAAACTCACTTATATTCTAGCGTCATATTCATGCATGAAAATTAAGCGTGCACTCTCAATAAACATACATAAATAAGTTATCAATCAAACAGTTAAACAAATTGAATCCACAACTTATGAAACGCAATTAGAAGTAATCAAATCAAAATGCAAGCATAAACATATATTCGAATCACCCCCTAACCAAGGGGGGTTTAGTTCCTCATGGTACAAAACAAAGAGAATCAAAGAAACGCCTAAACATTCCAACAACTCAAACTTGAATTGTATGAACGTTTAGGCCCTCTTATCATCCATTCCTCATTCGTACAAAACAAAGAGCATTGAAATTAAACTTTGAAATCAAAGAAACACCTAAACATTCCAACAACTCAAACTTGAATTGTATGAACGTTTAGGCACTCTTCTCTTCCTCTTCGTTGTGGCACAAGGTCTAAGGTGAGTTTGATGGTGTGAATGGTTTGGGGAGTGGTGGAGATATGGAAGAGGAATGGTGGAAATGGAAGGATGGTGTTTGGATTGTAAGGGAGAGCACGGCACAAGGGAGTTTGATGGTCAACATTTCTGCAATGGATGAGTTTATGGAAGAAATGGATGGACTTTGTGAAAGGCACGGCCCCAAGGGACCAATTTCTGTTGTGAAATGAATGTCCTTGAATGAGAATGAATGAATGAGTATTTATAGGTGAAATGGGGGGAACATGACAGCTAGGTTGCATGTGCTAATGCTTGTGTGTGCATGTGAAATCTGCCAAGATGCATGTGAATTAAAACTAGAGTGATGATGATGAATGCATGTGCAAAGGAAGTGGATTTTCTGCAAATGCAAGGTGAATGTGCATGGCTGAAAATGCATGTGAAAGCATGTGAATTAAATGGATGTGAGTGGAAATGTGGCTGCAATGATGAAGTGAATGCAAAGGGAATTAGGCTCGCAATGATGGTGTTTTTCTGTGGTGAATGGTAATGCAATGTGTTTGCATGTGAATTAAAGCTATGTGAATGATTAGGGTGAGTGTACATGTGCTTTGACAGCTAGGATGAATTAATTAAAGGAAGTGCATGTGATTGCAAAATGTGAATGATTATGAGTGTGTGTGAGTGAATTAAAGGATGGAATGCATGTGAGATGAATGAAATGCAATCTGAAATGGGATAGCATGTGGGTGAATGTGTGGCTCCATGGATTAAAGAATGGGAGTGCATGTGTTGAATGATTAAAGTGCATGTGCAATGTTTTTAAAGGATGGAATGATGGAGGAACAAGTGCATGTGAATGCATGGTGATAGCATGTGCACGGTTTTGGTTGGAATGATGGCAGATTGTGAAAACATGTGAATGCATGTGTTTGATGAATGATAAGTGGTGAATGATATGATAAGTGATAAGTGGTGAATGATAAGTGATGAATGATAAGTGGTGAATGATATGATAAGTGGTGAATGATAAGTGATATGATATGTGATTATGATAAGTAATGGGAGCATGTGAGGGAATGAATAATGAATGCATGTGTATGGTTTTGGGAGAAAGGTGGAGATGCACGGCATAAGGGAATTGGAAAGGTTTAAATGTCCTAAAACTAAAGGGAACAAAGTTCCAACACTTTGGTCTTCAATTTCGTCCAACATTTTGGCGCCAAGCATAAGCTATCCATCCTTAGCCCAAAAGTGCTCCAAAAGTCTCCAAAATGCATCTTTTTGCTCCTTTAGCCCTTTGGACCTACAAACACACGAAAATAGCTTAAAGGACTAAAATAACTAAAGAAACATAACGTAAATGCACGAGAACAAGCCATTTAAGTCGCATGAATATGCTCCTATCAATCACCAAGGAGAAGAGGGAATTTACACTCCATAACCAGATTTGCGTCCCTAAACTCTTCTCTTTGTTAATTACATTCTGCCATGTTTAGTATGTTTAAATGCTTCTTGTGTGTTTACTTATGTTTTGTGTGAATCTATGCTTAAAACATTGAGGACAATGTTTGATTTAAGTGTGGGGGGGGTAACTAATGTTGTTAATGCAAATTCGTGGGATTTTATCACCCATAACTTCAAATGTTGTTCCTTGCTGTTTTAAGGTGTTTTTAAGTTGTTTTAGAGTGTTTTTAGTGTGTTTTGTTTTATAACTCCGAAAATCACATAAAAATTTGAAAAACATGTTTTGAAAAGCCTAAAAAGAGTGTTTTGAGTCGTTTTTGTGTGTTTGTGTCTTAGGGTACCTTCCAACACAATGATAAGGATTTGGTTTGTAATTGCATGACTGTTAAAAAGAGTTATAAACATGGAGAAAAGTTTGATTTACTCTTGGTATATGCTTGGTTATGGTTATAATATATGACTTCACATGCAATCATAAAAGAAAAATTCGTTTTTGTAACATGCTTGAAGGAAGAAACTCATAATAACGCTACATCCCTGTGAGACTCGAGCCATTACTTTCTTTGGAGAGTTATTTTCTGTGATTCTTTGTTTTCTAAAGTTGTTGCATGATCTCATTATTCCTTGCTTGGTTGCTACTTAGAATGCAATTGTATCATGATAGAACTAAATGCTAGAACTTATATCCGTTTCATTCAAAGCATGACATTGAATTGCATAACATATATCAAGATTAAGTTGTGTAGTTGCCACCATAGCCAAATAGTCTTACTTCCCATTTTTCGTATTTGTTGTAAGTTTTAACCCCGGTGAGCTTTGTTTAGCCTTTATTCATTGTTAACCCACATTATCCTAACCTAGCCTAGTTTAGGACTGTCCACACCCTTGTTCTTAAAAGATAGTGAGCATGACTTAAATGAATTCCTTTTGAGTACATTATGAAAGAAAATGAGTGTGGGGGAGAGAATGTTTTGTTCTTAAGCGTTTATGTATGTTTTGAGAGTCAAAAGAAAAGAAAAAATTCTGAAAAACATTTGAAAAAGAAAAAAAACAGAAAAGAAAAGAAAGAAAGAAAGAAAAAAAAAAGAGCTTGTTCCCCCTTGTTGTTCAAAAGTTGAGTTTTCATTCAAAAGTTAATTCTAAGTTAATTCAAATGCTTTGCTCGCTATTTCTTTAAGAACCTTTGTTTTCCATATCCCTTCTTTGTTAGCCAAACACCTTTAGCCCCGTTTCAACCCTTATGCTTCTATCTTGATCGTTATGTGTTCAATAATGTGGAGTTTGGAATTGATATGAGCTTATGGAATCACTGGTTCTCATCCTAAGTAGTAGCATTCCATTCATGAGATCATATTCATGTCATTATCATAAATCCAGAAAATGCTTTCCTTGTTATAACATATGTGAGTGTTCGTCTACATGTTTACATCAATCTTCTCACATATACCTAGTGTAGGGAGTGTAGTCAGAAAATCTGTGTGAAAAACGAGAGTACATCTAGTGAGGAATTGAGGGAATTCTCTAAAGGCATGTTACTACATTCAAATCATGGTTTTAAATGCTTAATTGTGAACTAGTATGTGGTGACTATGAGTAAGAATGTACTTAAGTGTAAAGATGGCTAAAATCTGTGGGAATAATGATTTTTAACTTGTCATGTGCATTGGAAATCCCTGAGACGGTTGTTGGAAGGTATAGGTTGTGTTTTGTTCGTTTTGTTTTGTTTTTGGTTTCTTTTGTTTTGTTTTGCTCGAGGACTAGCAAAAGATAAGTGTGGGGGAATTTGATAGAAGCATATTTAGGCGACTTACTTAGCTTGTTTTCGTGCATTTATATTGTTAATTCATAGTTGTTTTAGTCGTTTAAGCCATTTTCGTGTGTTTTTAGGTTCATATGGCTAAGGAAGCAAAAAGATGCATTTTGGAGCATTTTGGAGCAAAATTGGACTTGGAATGGATAGCTTATGTTTGGAGCAAAAGGAATGGACGAAATTGAAGGATTCCTAATCCATTGCAGCCACATGCATTCACATGCATAAATCAGCCACATGCATCTCCCATCACCATATCAGATTTCCATCATATTCACATGCATTCCATCCTTTAAAACATTGCACATGCACTCCCTTTAATTAATTAAGCCACATGCACTCCCATCCATTTCATCATTGCAGCCAACACATGCTTTCACATGCATTTTCAGATTGTCCCCTTGCACATGCAGCCACATATTCATTGCACATGCAATTCCAACCCACATGCATCCTTTAATCATTCAAACATGCAGCCACATTCCCTCCTAGCTGTCATGTTCCCCCCATTTCACCTATAAATAAGCATTCATTCTCATTCATTCTCATTCATTCTTCGACATTTCAGAAAATCATCCATTCACACCAAGAAACATCCCCTTGGCTGTGAGTTTCCCTACAAATCCAAACACCACTCCTCTTCCATTTCCATCACTCCCCAAACCATTCACACCATCAAACTATCCTTAGACCTTGTGCTACAACGAAGAGGAAGAGAAGAGTGCCTAAACGTTCATACAATTCAAGTTTGAGTTGTTGGAATGTTTAGGTGTTTCTTTGATTTCAATGTTAATTTCAATACTCTTTGTTTTGTACGTATGAGGAATGGAAGAGAAGAGTGCCTAAACGTTCATACAATTCAAGTTTGAGTTGTTGGAATGTTTAGGTGTTTCTTTGATTTCAATGTTATGAAGAACTAAACCCCCTTTAGCTAGGGGGTGATTCGAAATATATGTTTATACTTGCATTTTGATTTGATTACTTCTAATTGCGTTTCATAAGTTGTGGATTCAATTTGTTTAACCGTTTGATTGATAACTTATTTATGTATGTTTATTGAGAATGCGCGCTTAATTTTCATGCATGAATATGACGCTAGAATATAAGTGAGTTTCACCTAATCGTTATGAACTTATATTCACAAGTAGTGGAGGTTGCTTATAAACAATCGCGTTAAACGAATTCTTGGCATAAGTTTCATGCAATCATAGTAACGAATGCCCCGTCAACACTTATAATTTTCATAGAGCGTAATGATTCTTGCTTGTATCTCTATTATGCAATCATGTAGGGGACTTGTGGGGAATGTTTTGGGTTGTCGTATGCAATCATCCAATTCAATAACGTTAGGAAGATTTGAAGGTTAATTAGTGCATCACGGTTAACTTGGAGTGTTGAGAATTAATGATTTATTGAAATGCAATTGGAAATCGTTTTATTATGCAAGTATAACATGTATGGAGATGAACCCCTTAGCTAGCCTTCATTCCATTCAATTCTATCACACTTTCACATTTACATTTTGCTTTTACTTACAATCTGTTCTTTTAGTTTAAATTCGTCAAATTAAAATCCCCCTTTACTTTATTGTCTAATTTAGTTAGAAAGTGTCTTAGTTTGTGTTTATAAGAGTTTTGAGTCATTTTGTTACACAAATTCGTCCAAATTTGTGTTTGTGCTCAAATCTGCCCAGAAAGTGGTTTTTAGGCAGATTTGAGTGTGTTTGTGTTGTTTTGAGTTTTTTGGTTTGTTTTAGTGTTTTAAAGTTTAGTTTTGCATTCTTTGAGTCTAGTATAGTGTTTCATATTGTTATCTTACGTTTTTGAGTCAAATCCAAGTGGTTAACAATCCCTCCTAATCCCCGGTCTAGAACAATCCCTACTTATAAATATACTACAATTTGACGAAAAGAGGGTTTAATTTGTGTGCGTATAAATCTCGCATCACTTATGGTGTCACTGGTTCTCGATTCTAAGTAGTAGCATTCCATTCATGAGATCATACCTAAAGATGCTTATTAACTCCAGAAATTGCTCTCTTTATGATACATATATGTGAGTGTTCGTTTTCATGTTTACATCAATCTTCTCACATATAACTAGTTTAGGGTGTGGAGTTAGAAAATCTGTGTGAAAATTGAGTGCATATCTTGTAAGGATTTGAGGGAATTCTCTAAGGCATGTTACTACATTCAAATCATGGTTTTAAATGCTTAATTGTGAACTAGTATGTGGTGACTGTGAGTAAGAATGTACTTAAGTGTAAAGATGGCTAAAATCTGTGGGAATAATGATTTTTAACTTGTCATGTGCATTGGAAATCCCTGAGACGTTTGTTGGAAGGTGTAGGTTGTGTTTTGTTCGTTTTGTCTAGTTTCGTGTTCTTTTGTTATTTTGTTTTGCTCGAGGACTAGCAAAAGATAAGTGTGGGGGTATTTGATAGGAGCATATTCATGCGACTTAAATGGCTTGTTCTTGTGCATTTACGTTATGTTTCTTTAGTTATTTTAGTACTTTAAGCTATTTTCGTGTGTTTGTAGGTCCAAAGGGCTAAAGGAGCAAAAAGATGCATTTTGGAGACTTTTGGAGCACTTTTGGGCTAAGGATGGATAGCTTATGCTTGGAGCCAAAGTGTTGGACGAAATTGAAGACCTAATTGAAGACCAAAGTGTTGGAACCTTGTGATGCGAAATAAATAAGCACACAAATTAAACCCTCTTCTTGTCAAATTGTAGTAAAGATGTAAGTAGGGATCGTTCTAGACCGGGGATTAGGAGGGATTGCTAAACACTTGGAAACTGACTCAAAAACTCAAAAACAAGGTTTGTAACACTAAACTCGACTCAAAGAATGCAAAACTAAAAGTTAAAACACTTAAACAAACCTAAAACCCAAAACAGCAACTAGAAGACTCAAAACTGCCTAAAAACCACTTTCTGGGCAGTTTTGAGCACCTACACTAATTTGGACGAAATTGGGTGAAAACTTGAATCAAAATACTTAGAAACACAAATCAAAACACTTTCTAACTAATCTAAGACTTCAAATTAAGGGGGATTTGTTTTGGACGAAAATTTAACATAAAACAGAAACTTTAAACTAAACAGATTGTAGAATGTTTTTGGATAAAAAGGATGGATAAAAGGCTAGTTAGGAGGTTCTTCTCCACACATGTCACACTTGCAAACAAAACGATTTTCAGTTGTTCGACCAATAAATTATAAATACTCAACACCCCAGATTAACCGTGAATTGCACTAATTAACCCTCAGTTTTTCCACAAATTATTAAGTTGGATGATTGCATACGACAACCCAAAACATTCCCTACAAGTTCCCTACATGAATTGCATAATAGAGATACAAGCAAAAATCATTAAGTTCTATGAAAAACATAAGCATTGACGAAGCATTCGTTACTATGAATTGCATGAAACTTATGCTAAGAATTCATTCAACGCGATCGTTTTCAAGCGACCTTCACTACTTGTGATTATAAGATTGTAACTATTAGGTGAAACTCCCTCATAATCTAGCATCATATTCATGCATGAAAACTAAGCGTGCACTCTCAATCAACATACACAAATAAGTTATCAATCAAATAGATGAACGAATTGAATCCACAACTTATGAAATAACAACTGAATGTAATCAAATCATATTGCAAGCATGTACATGGTTTCGAATTCCCCCCTAACCAAGGGGGTTTAGTTCCTCATACTCACAACACAAAGAATATCAAAATTAAACATGGAATTCAATGGAAAGACAACACCTAAAACGTTCCAGCAATCCTCAATAGAATGGCATGAACGTCCCAAGCTTTTTCTCCTCCTCTTGTCTGCGGCACAAGAACTAGGACAGGTTCTAGGGGTTATTTAGATGGATGAGTAGGTAAGGAATGATATGGTAGTGTTTAGGGGACATGGGGGTTGCGGCAAAGTGTGAAAATATGGCAGATTGGTGGAGGAAGGCTGCGGCAAGGGGGCTGAATATATTTTGACGAATTTCTGATTTGTGGAGAGGGTTGTGTCTGCGGCATGGTGGTAAAACATATATATATATAGGCAGCCAAACCCTAAAGAAATCAGGTTAGACAAATGGGCTAGGGTTTGGGTGCGGCAAGGGTTGGAAATCCACCAGAAAATAGGGTTTCTAGAACATTAGGTGCGGCATGGGCTTAGGGTAGATGGATTAGGGTTTAACTTGGCAGAAATTAAATGATTAGGCCCTAGGGTGCGGCTGATTAAGTGGGCTAGGATTAGGGTTTAGGTGCGGCATGGGCTTAGGGTTTAGGTCATCTAAAAGCCCAAAGCCAAGAATAGAAACTCACGATAATGGAAACCTCCAAGAATAGAAACTTCCAACTTTAGAAACTTTGGTTGCCAATTCCGACTTCTTTGCTCTTCAATTTCATTTCTTCATTTCTTAAGCTCCTTTTACCTTCAACCTCGTCCATTCCTCGTGCTCCATTTACATACACCACATTCCAGCTCAGTTTTTGCTCCAAAAGCTCCAAATTGCATCATTTCATGTAATATGTCCTTTAAACCTAAAAACACATGAAAGTAGCTTAAAAGACTACTTTAACGAAGAAAACATAACAAAAATGCATAAGAACTAGCTAACTAAGGCGCATAAATATGCTCCTATCAAATTCCCCCACACTTAGCTTTTGCTAGTCCTCGAGCAAAACAAACAAAAGAAAGAAAACAAAACGAAACAAACTAACCAAAACAAAATCTAAACCTTCCAACGTTTGCCTCAGGGATTTCCAATGCACATGACATGTTAAAGATCGTTATCCCCACAGATTTGAGTCCTCTTTACACAAGCACATACTTAATTAAAGCCACTACTCACTTGTTCACAAGTAATCAATTAAAACAATGCTTTGAATGTAGTAACATGCCTTAGAGAATTCCCTCAATTCCTTACAAGATATACACTCTATTTTCACTCAGATTTTCTAACTCCACACCCTATACTAGTCATATGTGAGAAGATTGATGTAGATATGAAAACGAATGCTCACATATATGTTTCACAACGAATGCAATTTCTAGAGTTAAGAAGCATGTTTAGATATGATCTCATGAATGGAATGCTACTACTTAGATGCGAGAACCAGTGACACCATATGCTCATACCAAATCCAAACTCCACAAATTGACACACATAACACTCAAGATAGAAGTTAAGGGTTGTAATGGGGCTTGGGGTGTTGGTTAACAAGGAGAGGATAGGGAAAACAAACGTTCTTCAAGCAATAGTAAGCAAAGCAATGAAATTGAGACTTAGAATTCACTTAGATTGCAGAAATTAACTTTAAAACACAAGGGAAAGATTTAGACAACTCCTTAGGGCCGAATTCATTGTTTTGGACCCTTACTTCAACAACAATACTTTGGAACTCTTTTTCTCAACTTTTCAACTTTTTCTTTTTTTCTTTCTTTTTTTTTTCCACGAATTTTCTTTTTTTTTCTTTTCTTTCTCTCTCTTTTTTTTTTTTTTTTCTTTTCCGTGCCTCATTCAAGACTTTGGCACACCCATATATCAAGAATCCTTTCCCCACACTTGTTTTCTACAATGCAATGATCAAAAGGAATTCATCTTTGAGTTATGCTTTTACTATGCTTCAAGAACAAAGGTATGGGTGGTCCTACTCTAGGCTAGGTGAGGATAATTGTGGGTTAACAAAGAAACTAGGCTACACAAGGCTCAACGGGGTTAAATCCTACAAACAAATGAAATAGGGAAATATGGCAATTTGGCTATGGTGGTCACTACTAACTTCATCTTGAATATGTGTTATGCAATTCAATAACATGTTTTGAATGAAATTGGCATGAGTTCTAGTATTTGGAACTAAATTATGAAACGCCTTCTAAGTAGCAACTAAGCAACGAATAATGAGATCATGCAACGACTTTAGAAAACAAAGAATGCACAGATTTTAACTCTCCAAATAAACGTTTAGGTTCAAGTCTCACAAGGTTGTAGCGTTAATTTGAGTTCCTTCCTTCAAGCATGTTACAAAAACTGATTTTTTTTTTTCTTTTATGATTGCATGTGAATTCATAAGTTATAACCACAACCAAGCATAAACATAGAGTAAATCAAACTTTCATCCATGTTAATCACTCTCTTTAACAGCCATGTATTTAAAAACCAAATCCTCATCATTGTGTTGGAAGGTACCCTAAGACACAAACAAACACACAAATATAACTCTTTTTTTTGGGTTTTTTAAAACAAATTTTTCAAATTTTTCTTTGATTTTCGGATTTTTACTTCAAAACATACTAAAACACACCAAAACTGCTTAAAAACACTTAAAAACAGCAACGAACAAGTTTTGAAATAATGGGTGATAAAATCCCACGAATTTGCATGAAAAACACTTAGTTACCCCCCCACACTTAAATCAAACATTGTCCTCAATGTTTTAAGCATAGAATCACACAAAGAAACACACAAACAGCAAGTAAAACAACTAAATAGGCAGATTAGAAAGAACCAACAAAGAGAAGGGTTTAGGAACGCAAATCTGGAATTGGAGTGCTTTCTAGGTCTTCCTTTGTTGAATGCATGGGTTGCCTCCCAAGTAGCGCTTGCTTTAACGTCGTACAGCCGGACGAAGACCTCATTCACTCCTTACTAGGGCCCATGGCTTCCAAGGGTATGTCATCCACGGCATGCTCCACAAAGGTGTCATAATAGGGCTTCAAACGATGCCCGTTCACCTTGAATTCGTGTCCCGTTTTCAAGCTTTGGATTTGGACTGCACCATGAACAAAAACATTAGTAATAACAAATGGTCCAATCCACTTAGAACGTAACTTACCGGGAAACAAACGTAAACGGGAATTGAACAATAGCACTTTCTGCCCAATTGAGAATGATTTCCCACGGATCATGTTGTCATGGAAGGCTTTGGTCTTTTGCTTGTAAATGCTTGCATTATCATATGCCTCGTGCCGTATTTCATCAAGCTCATTCAATTGGAATTTCCTAAGACTTCCTGCTTCATCTAAGTGCATGTTGAACTTCTTGACGGCCCAAAGAGCTTTATGCTCCAACTCCACGGGAAGATGGCACGCCTTGCCATAGACAAGTCGAAAGGGGGACATCCCAATGGGGGTTTTGTACGCCGTACGATACGCCCACAGTGCATCATCTAACCGTAAGCTCCAATCCTTCCTTGTTGGCCCAACGGTCTTCTCAAGGATTTGCTTGATCTCTCGGTTGGAAACCTCGGCTTGGCCATTCGTTTGAGGATGGTAAGGTGTAGAAACCTTATGGGTGACATGGTATTTCCTCAATAACGCTTCAATGGTCCGATTGCAAAAGTGTGACCCTCCATCACTAATGATCACTCGTTGCATTCGAAACCTTGCAAAAATGTTAGTTCTAATAAAATCTGCAACCACTTTAGAATCATTAGTCCGGGTGGCCTTGGCTTCCACCCATTTTGACACATAATCAACCGCAAGCAAAATATACATGAAACCATACGATGAAGGGAAGGGACCCATAAAATCAATACCCCAAACATAAAAAATTTCAACATTTAGGATAGAAACCTGCGGCATTTGGTCCTTTGCACTAATTCCACCCATTCTTTGGCATTTATCACATGTTAAGCAAAACGTTCTAGCATCCTTAAAAATACTAGGCCAATAAAATCCACATTGTAACACTTTGAGGGCCGTGCGTTGTGTGCCAAAGTGCCCTCCACATGCATATGTATGACAAAAACTCAAAATTGAATGACATTCAGAATCATGCACACAACGACGTATAATCTGATCGGGACAAAATTTCCATAAGTATGGATCATCCCACACATAAAACCGTGCATCATTGATGCGAGATTTATACGCACACAAATTAAACCCTCTTTTTGTCAATTTGTAGTATAAGTGTAAGTAGGGATCGTTCTGGACCGGGGATTAGGAGGGATTGTTAATCACTTGGATTTGACTCAAAAATGTAAAAACACAATATAAAACACTATACTAGACTCAAAGAATTCAAAAATACTTTAAAACATAAACTAAACAGATTCTAAGCATTAAAGAACAAGAAAGTAAAGGGGGGTTTAGGACTTGACAAAAATTGAAATAACGAAACAAGTTAATAAACTAGACAGAATGTAAATATGAATATGATGAAAGTATGGATGAATGGATGCTAGCCAAGGGGTTCATCTCCACACATGTTACACTTGCATAATAAAATGATTTCCAATTGCATTTCAATAAATCATTAATTCTCAACACTCCAAGTTAATTAGATCCGCTTAAATTAACCTTCAAATCTTCCTAACGTTATTGAATTGGATGATTGCATACGACAACCCAAAACATTCCCCACAAGTCCCCTACATGATTGCATAATAGAGATACAAGCAAGAATCATTACGCTCTATGAAGATTATAAGTTTTGACGAGACATTCGTTACTATGGAATACGCATGAAACTTATGCCAAGAATTCGTTTAACGCGATTGTTTATAAGCAACCTCCACTACTTGTGAATATAAGTTCATAACGATTAGGTGAAATTCACTTATATTCTAGCGTCAAATTCATGCATGAAAATTAAGTGTGCACTCTCAATAAACATACATAAATAGGTTATCAATAAAACAGTTAAACAAATTGAATTCACAACTTATGAAACGTAATTAGAAGTAATCAAATCAAAATGCAAGCATAAACATATATTTCGAATCACCCCCTAACTAAAGGGGGGTTTAGTTCCTCATACAAAACAAAGAGAATTGAAATTAAACATTGAAATCAAAGAAACGCCTAAACATTCCAACAACTCAAACTTGAATTGTATGAACGTTTAGGCTCTCTTCTCTTCCTCTTTATTGTAGCATAAGGTCTAGGGATAATTGGTTTGGGGGATGGAAGTGTGGAATGGAAGAGGAGTGGTGGAGAAGTGGAAGGGGAATGGAAAAATGGTCTTTGGATTATAAGGGGAGAGATGGGAAACTCACGGCTAGGGAAGGTTAAATGTGTTTGTAATGTGTTGTGTATGAAATGAGATGTTTTTGAATGAATGAATGCAAGGGTATTTATAGGAGTAGTGGAGGGAACATATGGCTATGTCATTTGTAGGTGAAGTAGGTGGATGTTGTAGGTGAAGTAGGTGGATGTTGTAGGTGAAGTGGGTGGATGTTGTAGGTGAAGTGGGTGGATGTTGTAGGTGAAGTAGGTGGATGTTATGTTAAGTGATAAGTGATAAGTGATATGATATGTGGTTATGATATGATAAGTGGTTAAGTGGTGATGATAAGTGATAAGTGATTAAGTGATATGATATGTGGTGATGATAAGTGATAAGTGCATGTGGGTTAACTAATGAAGGAAATGCATGTTCAATGACAATGTGTTAGAATGGATGTGTGTTATGCATGGCATGATTGGGATTAGGAAAGGTTTAAATGTCCTAAAACTAAAGAGAACAAGGTTCCAACACTTTGGCTCCAATTAGGTCTTCAATTTCGTCCAACACTTTGGCTTCAAGCATAAGCTATCCGTCCTTAGCCCAAAAGTGCTCCAAAAGTCTCCAAAATGCATCTTTTTGCTCCTTTAGCCCTTTGGACCTACAAACACACGAAAATAGCTTAAAGTACTAAAATAACTAAAGAAACATAACGTAAATGTACGAGAACAAGCTATTTAAGTCGCATGAATATGCTCCTATCAAATACCCCCACACTTATCTTTTGCTAGTCCTCGAGCAAAACAAAACAAAAGAACACGAAACTAGACAAAACGAACAAAACACAACCTACACCTTCCAACAATCGTCTCACGGATTTCCAATGCACAAGACAAGTTAAAAATCATTATTCCCACAGATTTTAGCCATCTTGACACTTAAGTACATTCTTAATCATAGTCACCACATACTAATTCACAATTAAGCATTTAAAACTATATTTTGAATGTAGTAACATGCCTTAGAGAATTTGCTCAATTCCTTACAAGATATGCTCTCGTTTTTCACACAGATTTTCTGACTACACACCCTAAACTAGTTATATGTGAGAAGATTGATGTAATCATAAAAACGAACACTCACATATATGTATTTCAAAGGAAGCAATTTCTGGAGTTAATAAGCATGTTTAGATATGATCTCATGAATGGAATTCTACTACTTAGACGCGAGAACCAGTGATACCATAAGCTCATACCAAGTTCAAACTCCACAATTGAAATACATAACACTCAATATAGAAGTCAAAGGGTAGTAACGGGGCTAGGGTATTGGCTAACAATGAAAGGTGAAGGATAAACAAACATTCTTAAAGCAATAGTGAGCAAAGTATTGAATTAGGCACTTAGAATTCCCTTAAGAACGCAGAAGTCAACTTTGAACACCCAAGGGAAAATCACACAAAACTTAGGGCCATATTCAACTTTTTGGACCCTTTCTTCAACCATCAACGCTCGTGAGTTCATTCTTACTTATTTTCACTCCTTTTTTTTTTTTTTTTTTTTTTTTTTTTTTTTTTTTCTTTTCTTCTTTTTCTTTTGAATCTCAAAACATACATATAAACGTAAGAACAAACTTTTACTCCCCCACACTCATTTTCTTGCATAATGTAACCCAAAAGGAATTCATTTAAGTCATGCTCACTAAACTTTAAGAACAAGGGTATAGGAAAGTCCTACTCTAAGCTAGGTAAGGGAAATGTGGGTAAACAAAGAATAAAGGCTAAACAAGGCTCAACGGGGTTAAAACTTACAACATATACGAAGTATGGGAAGTAAGGCTATTTGGCTATGGTGGTGGTCACTACACAACTTCTTCTTGAATATGTGTTATGCAAATCAATAACATGCTTTGAATGAAATGGGCATGAGTTCTAGCATTTGGAACTATATGATGAAACGCCTTCTAAGTAGTAACCAAGCAAAGAATAATGAGATCATGCAACGACTTTAGAAAACAAGAAATCACAGATTATACTCTCCAAAGAACGTTATAGGCTCAAGTCTCTCAGGGTTGTAGCGTTTGTTTGAGTTCCTTCCTTCAAGCATGTTACATAACTAATTTTTTTCTTTTATGATTGCATGTGAAGTCATACATTATAACCATAACCAAGCATATACCAAGAGTAAATCAAACTTTTCTCTATGTTTATAACTCTTTTTAACAGTCATGCAATTAGAAACCAAATCCTTATCATTGTGTTGGAAGGTGACCTACGACACAAAAACGACTCAAAACACTCTTTTTAGGCTTTTCAAAACATGTTTTTCAAATTTTTATGTGATTTTCGAATTTTTAAGTTAAAACACACTATACACGCTTAAAAACACTTAAAAACAGCAAGAAACAACATGTGAAGTAATGGGTGATAAAATCCCACGAATTTAAATTAACAACATTAGTTACCCCCCCCCCACACTTAAATCAAACATTGTCCTCAATGTTTTAAGCATAGATTCACACAAAACATAAGTAAACACACAAAAAGCAATTTAAACATACTAAACATGGCAGAATGTAATTAACAAAGAGAAGAGTTTAGGGACGCAAATCTGGTTAAGGAGTGTAAATTCCATCTTCTCCTTGGTAATCGCATTGAGGCTTTGATCATAGTGACTCCACAGGCTTACTCTTGAACTGGTTTCCGCCCATCATTGATTTTCCTTTGTGCTACTCTTGATCTGGGCAGCAAGATTCCCTTTAGGGTCTCCCCCGAAGGTCTGAGCTTCCTCCTGTAATCTGTTTCTTTGTTCAATCTTTGCAGGAGTGGTCCCTTCTCTGGAAGTGTATCAACCGTTGAAGATGACTACTCGAGAGCAACGCCAGGTAAGCAATCAGGGATAGATTCCAGGCAGTTGGCTCCAGATCGGAAGACTGACTCCAAGTGCCGGCTGATTGCTTCTTTTACTTTGCCATGCAAGTAAGAACAAGGACAAAGAAAAAGACAGGGAAAAAACATGATATGAGATACTTTTGCTTTTGACCTTGATGATATGAGATACCTTTGCTTTTGAATAAGCGGTGAATGAATCAGCACATGTATTTGTTGTGCCGTTTCCTCCTGGTTCATCTGTACTCCAGGCATCTGGTATCATCTTTGGGGAAGAAGAAAGAATTGAGTATTTCGAAAGGCTTTGCTGGGAGTGCGCCCTCAGAGGTGAGGGAGAGTTGGGCATTTTCTTCAGGTTTGCCCTGCCATAAAAGATGAAGGTCGACATATATAGAGATAATATCAAGTGGTGGTACTGTTCTTTTACCCTTGTCGACAAATGTCTCTTCGATATCAGAACGACGCCTCTTCGATTTCTGAGCAGGCGCCCTTTCGATTTCTGAACGACGCCCCTTTTGCTTTCTGAACGACACGTAGTAGTGCGGATGCGGCTCCTTTTGACAAAGCTGCACGCGTTTTCTGAAAAGCAGAGAAAGCGTCGCTGAACTTTGCGCTTGTCGGCTAAAGATGTGTAGTTGCGATGATGGCCTCCACGTGTTGTCTGAAAAGAAGAAATCTTTTGACAAAGTTGAACGCGCCTTCAGAAAAGCCGAGAAAGCGTCGCTTAAATTACGCCGGAAATTCCGGCTTCTTGAATCGGTGGACGCGTCGCCTTGGCTTTTATAGAGCTATCGATCACCACAACAAACACACTCTGAAGAATTCCCATTCTTGAAAATCGACTCCGGCCCTTTGAGAATTAACTTCATCCGCCCCTCTCTTTGAACACTTTTGAAAAATGGCAAACCCATCGAACCTTAGCTTGGAATTGAGCCTTAGCAGTGATACGGGCGCGCCGCGTCAAGGTAACGTATGGCGCCCTTCTTTCTTATCTTCTAACGGTCCTCTCACAGGTGAAGACTCCGTGATGCAGGACGCCACAACAGCTACAATAGTAGCTAGGAACCTCCTCACTCCAAAAGATAGTAGGCTGCTGTCAGGACGGTCCGATGAGTTGGCCGTTCAAGAGTCCCTCGCACTTAGTGTTCAGTGTGCGAGTTCTGTGTCCAACATGGGCCAACGCCTGCTTGCCCGCTCCCGTCAGGTGGAATCATTGATGGCAGAGGTGGAAAGTCTTAAGCAGGAGATCAAACTGCTTAAGCATGAGAATAGAAGTTTGCACGTGCTTGCCAACAACTATTCGACGGGCATGAAGAGGAAGCTTGATGAACTGCAAGAGTCTGAAGGTCGGATTCAAAGTGACCGTCAAAGGTTTTCGTCTTTCCTCCAGAGGCACCTTTTTCCTGGATCATCCAGCGTTTGGCCAAGTATTGAGGCCTCGAATGCTCTATCTTCGATGCCTCCAGCTCCGATGCCTTCCGCTCCTATGTCTTCTGCCCCGATGCCTTCCGTCCCGATGTCTTCCGTCCCGATGCCTTCCGCTTCAAGAGTTTTGCCACGTAGTGGGTCTTTAAGTAAACAACCTTTGTGAAGCCTCCATCGTTCTGCCATGTTTTTTTTTTTTTTTTTTTTTTTTTTTTTTTTTTTTTTTTTCAAAATGCATTGGGTTGCCTCCCAAGTAGCGCTTTCTTTTACGTCTTGCAGCCGGACGAAGAACCCAATCACTCCAGGATACGTTCACGAATCGGATGAGAACTCCGATTCATAAACTAGTACCTAGAACAAGAAACAAAATAACATAAGAATCTGGAATAAAATAAAAACAAACGAAAATAAAACAATCCAAGGGATTAGCAAATTTTCTAATCCCCGGCAACGGCGCCAAAATTTGATGCGAGATTTATACGCACACAAATTAAACCCTCTTTTTGTCAATTTGTAGTATAAGTGTAAGTAGGGATCGTTCTGGACCGGGGATTAGGAGGGATTGTTAATCACTTGGATTTGACTCAAAAATGTAAAAACACAATATAAAACACTATACTAGACTCAAAGAATTCAAAAATACTTTAAAACATAAACTAAACAGATTCTAAGCATTAAAGAACAAGAAAGTAAAGGGGGGTTTAGGACTTGACAAAAATTGAAATAACGAAACAAGTTAATAAACTAGACAGAATGTAAATATGAATATGATGAAAGTATGGATGAATGGATGCTAGCCAAGGGGTTCATCTCCACACATGTTACACTTGCATAATAAAATGATTTCCAATTGCATTTCAATAAATCATTAATTCTCAACACTCCAAGTTAATTAGATCCGCTTAAATTAACCTTCAAATCTTCCTAACGTTATTGAATTGGATGATTGCATACGACAACCCAAAACATTCCCCACAAGTCCCCTACATGATTGCATAATAGAGATACAAGCAAGAATCATTACGCTCTATGAAGATTATAAGTTTTGACGAGACATTCGTTACTATGGAATACGCATGAAACTTATGCCAAGAATTCGTTTAACGCGATTGTTTATAAGCAACCTCCACTACTTGTGAATATAAGTTCATAACGATTAGGTGAAATTCACTTATATTCTAGCGTCAAATTCATGCATGAAAATTAAGTGTGCACTCTCAATAAACATACATAAATAGGTTATCAATAAAACAGTTAAACAAATTGAATTCACAACTTATGAAACGTAATTAGAAGTAATCAAATCAAAATGCAAGCATAAACATATATTTCGAATCACCCCCTAACTAAAGGGGGGTTTAGTTCCTCATACAAAACAAAGAGAATTGAAATTAAACATTGAAATCAAAGAAACGCCTAAACATTCCAACAACTCAAACTTGAATTGTATGAACGTTTAGGCTCTCTTCTCTTCCTCTTTATTGTAGCATAAGGTCTAGGGATAATTGGTTTGGGGGATGGAAGTGTGGAATGGAAGAGGAGTGGTGGAGAAGTGGAAGGGGAATGGAAAAATGGTCTTTGGATTATAAGGGGAGAGATGGGAAACTCACGGCTAGGGAAGGTTAAATGTGTTTGTAATGTGTTGTGTATGAAATGAGATGTTTTTGAATGAATGAATGCAAGGGTATTTATAGGAGTAGTGGAGGGAACATATGGCTATGTCATTTGTAGGTGAAGTAGGTGGATGTTGTAGGTGAAGTAGGTGGATGTTGTAGGTGAAGTGGGTGGATGTTGTAGGTGAAGTGGGTGGATGTTGTAGGTGAAGTAGGTGGATGTTATGTTAAGTGATAAGTGATAAGTGATATGATATGTGGTTATGATATGATAAGTGGTTATGTGGTGATGATAAGTGATAAGTGCATGTGGGTTAACTAATGAAGGAAATGCATGTTCAATGACAATGTGTTAGAATGGATGTGTGTTATGCATGGCATGATTGGGATTAGGAAAGGTTTAAATGTCCTAAAACTAAAGAGAACAAGGTTCCAACACTTTGGCTCCAATTAGGTCTTCAATTTCGTCCAACACTTTGGCTTCAAGCATAAGCTATCCGTCCTTAGCCCAAAAGTGCTCCAAAAGTCTCCAAAATGCATCTTTTTGCTCCTTTAGCCCTTTGGACCTACAAACACACGAAAATAGCTTAAAGTACTAAAATAACTAAAGAAACATAACGTAAATGTACGAGAACAAGCTATTTAAGTCGCATGAATATGCTCCTATCAATCATGCCTAAGTTTGTCACGTTGGTGCCTATTGAACTCACTTGGAATACGTTTTGACACCAAAAAATTAACCATATCAGCATACCACGGTGTACTAACCTTTATGGACAGCAATTGTTCATCGGGGAATGTCTCTGCAATGGGTAGGGACTCCTCATTATGCACCATGCGGCTTAGGTGGTCAGCCACCACATTCTCCACGCCCTTCTTATCCCGAATCTCAATGTCAAACTCTTGTAGAAGCAACAGCCATCGAATTAGTCTAGGCTTGGCCTCTTTTTTTGTGAGCAAATACTTGAGAGCTGCATGATCAGTAAAAATAATGACTTTAGTCCCAAGTAAGTATGACCGAAACTTATCTAATGCAAATGCCACAGCAAGTAATTCTTTTTCAGTTGTTGAGTAATTTAATTGAGCATCATTTAATGTTCTAGAAGCATAATAAATAACATGAGGTTGTTTGTCCTTTCGCTGCCCCAAAACAGCACCAATCGCATAGTCCGAAGCATCGCACATCAACTCGAATGGAAGGCTCCAATCTGGAGGTGTGATAATGGGAGCCGAAGTGAGAGCCTCCTTGAGGTGCTTGAATGTCGTGGAGCATGCATCATCAAACTCAAACGCCACCTCTTTTTGCAGCAATCGGCATAGTGGCTGTGCAATCTTCGAGAAATCCTTTATGAACCGCCTATAAAAACCTGCGTGACCAAGAAACGAACGAACCTCTCTAACCGAAGCTGGAGCGGGTAAGTGACGAAGAAGGTCTACCTTAGATTTATCTACTTCAATGCCTTTTTCAGAAATAATATGTCCTAAAACAATACCTTGTTTAACCATGAAGTGACATTTTTCCCAATTAAGCACAAGATTTGTTTCAACACAACGGTTCAAAATCAAACTAAGATTACTTAAACAACCATCAAATGAATTACCAAACACACTGAAATCATCCATAAAAACCTCAATAATTTTCTCAACATAATCTGAAAATATGCTCATCATGCATCTTTGAAATGTAGCAGGTGCGTTACATAACCCAAATGGCATGCGACGATAAGCAAATGTACCAAAGGGGCATGTAAAAGTAGTATTTTCTTGATCATCCGGGGCAATAACAATTTGATTATAACCAGAATATCCATCAAGAAATCAATAAAATGAATGACCCGCTAACCTTTCCAACATTTGATCTAGGAACGGCAATGGGAAGTGGTCCTTCCTCGTGGTGGCGTTTATCTTCCTATAATCAGTGCATACGCGCCAACCGGTTTGGACTCGAGTGGGCACTAGCTCATTCTCTGCGTTCTCCACAACCGTCACTCCAGATTTCTTCGGCACGCATTGGATAGGCGAAACCCACTTACTATCCGAGATAGGATAGATAACTCCACAATCTAACAGCTTGATTATCTCCTTCTTCACAACTTCCATCATCGGAGGGTTAAGACGGCGTTGAGCCTCTCTAGTTGGTTTGGCCCCCTCCTCAAGAAATATATGATGCATGCATGTGGCGGGACTAATACCTTTGATATCGGCCAATGTCCACCCTAGGGCAGATTTGAATTCCTTCAAAACACGCACTAGTTTCTCCTCTTCTTGTGCCGTGAGTGATGAAGAAATGATGGCCGGTAATGTCTCCTTTTCTCCCAAGAAAATGTACTTCAAATGGCCCGGTAATGGTTTGAGATCAAGGGTAGGTGCCTGAACTATAGATGGAAGCAATTTGTTAGTCGAAATGGGAATGGACTCACGGTTAGTATACTTACCATCAAGCTTAGGTGAGGACTCAAGGGCAGCCACAACTTCAAGTAATTCCTCACTAGGGGGCACGGCATGGGATGACTCTTGTATGCCGTGGGCATGCATGCAATCTGCCCCCTTTGTTTTGAGTTCCATGCCTCGTGTAATGACTTTTTCAAGCGCATTGTCATTCAAATCGTCGAGATATCCCTGCGCCAAAGAGTCAATTATATCAATAGAAAAGCATGAATGGTTCTCACTAGGGTATTTAATGGAATCAGAAAGATTAAAATTAACAACTTCCCCATCGAATTCCATGGACAAAGTTCCACTATACACGTCAATCTTCGTCCGGGCCGTCTTCATGAATGGCCTTCCAAGTAGAATGGGCAGCAAAGGAGCATGGTCCGATTCATCCATTTCGAGGACATAGAAATCCGCCGGAAAGACCAAATGATTAACCTGCACAAGAACATCTTCCAAAACTCCCTTTGGATAGGCGTTAGATCTATCGGCCAATTGTATTATTACCCCATCATTTTTCAATGCTCCTAAGTTCATAGATGCATAAATGGAATATGGCATAACATTTATAGAAGCACCTAAATCAAGCATGGCAGATTCAAATCTAGTATTCCCAATGACACAAGGAATGGTAAAGCTACCTGGATCCTTGCATTTGGGAGGTAGTTTGCGTTGCAAGATGGCGGACACATTTTCACCTACCTTTACCACTTCCATAGTCGACATCCTCTTCGCAAATGCATAGCTTTTGCAGATTCGAATCCACCCTTCGGATTGACCACCGTTGAGCTAGGCAACCTTCCTTGCTCACGAAATTGCCCCATGAACTCGGCAATCTGTCCCACTTGCTTCTCCAAGTTGTCCACCCTCTTGTCTTGGATTTGCCTCTCTTTGTTTTGAGTTTGGACTTCCTGCGTCAAAGTAGTAAGTAATTGAAAAATCTTATCATTATCACTTGAATTACCTACATTGCTTTGGGCAGGTTGTGCTTGGGCTTGTGGTGGTGCCAACGGTTTTTGATAGAAACCCGGGGGTTGTTGCCTAAATCCGCTTTGTTGTTGACCTTGTTGGGGGTCTCGCCATTTGAAATTCGGATGATCACGCCAACCGGGATTGTAAGTATTAGAGAACGGATCACCACGTGATTGGTATTGGTTGCCATATCCCACGGCATTGAGTGTCTCCCACCCTCCATTCTCGATTAATTGTGGGCACTTGTCCGTAGGGTGTCCTTGCATGGAGCATACGCCACAAGAAGCTACGGTTTTAACTTTTGGACCTTCCACCACCTGAGAAAGCAACGTAGTAAGGTTAGCCATTTGATTTTGAAGTTCGGTTATGGCACTTACCTCATTGACTTGGTGTTGCCGTGGGGTACTCCTCTGTCCAACGCCTTCGTATTGTTGAGCGTTGATAGGAGCATATTTATGAGACTTAAATGGCTTGTTCCTGTACATTTACGTTATGTTTCTTTAGTTATTTTAGTACTTTAAGCTATTTTCGTGTGTTTGTAGGTCCAAAGGGCTTAAGGAGCAAAAAGATGCATTTTGGGGACTTTTGGAGCACTTTTGGGCTAAGGACGGATAGCTTATGCTTGAAGCCAAAGTGTTGGACGAAATTGAAGACCTAATTGGAGCCAAAGTGTTGGAACCTTGTTCTCTTTAGTTTTAGGACATTTAAACCTTTCCTAATCCCAATCATGCCATGCATAACACACATCCATTCTAACACATTGTCATTGCACATGCATTTCCTTCATTAGTTAACCCACATGCACTTATCACTTATCATCACCACATATCATATCACTTAATCACTTATCACTTATCATCACCACTTAACCACTTATCATATCATAACCACATATCATATCACTTATCACTTATCACTTAAAATATCATCCACCTACTTCACCTACAACATCCACCTACTTCACCTACAACATCCACTTACTTCACCTACAACATCCACTTCACCTACAACATCCACCTACTTCACCTACAACATCCACCTACTTCACCTACAACATCCACTTCACCTACAACATCCACCTACTTCACCTACAACATCCACCTACTTCACCTACAAATGACATAGCCATATGTTCCCTCCACTACTCCTATAAATACCCTTGCATTCATTCATTCATGGACATCTCATTTCATACACAACACATTACAAACACATTCTCCCTTCCCTAGCCGTGAGCTTCCCATCCATTCCCTTATAATCCAAACACCACTCCTCATCCATTTCCATAATCCCCCAAACCTCACCTTAGACCTTGTGCTACAACAACGAGGAAGATAAGAGGGCCTAAACGTTCATACAATTCAAGTGTGAGTTGTTGGAATGTTTAGGTGTTTCTTTGATTTCAAAGTTTAAATTCAATTCTCTTTGTTTTGTACGTATGAGGAATGGAAGAGAAGAGTGCCTAAACGTTCATACAATTCAAGTTTGAGTTGTTGGAATGTTTAGGTGTTTCTTTGATTTCAAAGTTATGAGGAACTAAACCCCCTTTAGCTAGGGGGTGATTCGAAATATATGTTTATGCTTGCATTTTGATTTGATTACTTCTAATTGCGTTTCATAAGTTGTGGATTCAATTTGTTTAACCGTTTGATTGATAACTTATTTATGTATGTTTATTGAGAATGCGCGCTTAATTTTCATGCATGAATATGACGCTAGAATATAAGTGAGTTTCACCTAATAGTTACGAACTTATATTCACAAGTAGTGGAGGTTGCTTATAAACAATCGCGTTAAACGAATTCTTGGCATAAGTTTCATGCGTATTCCATAGTAACGAATGCCTCGTCAACACTTATAGTTTTCATGATGCTTAATGATCTTTGATTGTATCTTTATTGTGCTTTTCACGTAAAGGACTTTTGGAGAATGTTGTGAATTGCGTTGCGCTAACCCATCCAATTCATTAACTTAAGGAAAACTTGACGGTTAATTTAAGCGGACCTAATTAACCCGGGACGTTGAGAATTAATGATTTATTGAAATGCAATTGGAAATCTTTTTATTATGCAAGTGTAACATGTATGGAGATGAACCCCTTAGCTATTCTATCATCCATTCATTCCATTTCATCAATTCCATATTTACATTCTGTTTTAATTTGTTCATTTAATTTAATTTCGTATAAACTTAAATCCCCCTTTACTTTAATGTCAATTTAGTTAGAAATCATTTTAGTTTGTGTTTTTAAAAGCATTTTGAGTCTTTGGTTTGTCTTAGTGTTTTAAAGTTTAGTTTTACATTCTTTGAGTCTAGTATAGTGTTTTAAACTGTGTTTTTAAGTTTTTGAGTCAGTTTCCAAGAGATTTGCAATCCCTCCTAATCCCCGGTCCAGAACGATCCCTACTTACATTCTTCACTACAATTGACAAAAAGAGGGTTTAATTTGTGTGCGTATAAATCTCGCATCAAGCGTTCAATGCTCGGTTAGCGATCAAGACCTTGGCATCCCTGGGCGTCTTGTCCACCAATGCTCCACCCGCCGAAGCATCAAGCATTTGACGTTCTAGAGGTAGGAGACCCTCGTAGAAATATTGCAAGAGCAACTCCTCCTTCATCTGATGCTGTGGACAAGAAGCAACAAGTGATTTAAATCGTTCATAATACGTAGGAAAAGACTCACCTTCTTCTTGCTGGATTCCGCTTATCTTTTTGCGTAGGAGGATGATGCGAGAAGTTGGAAAGAACTTCTCCAAGTACGCTCTCTTCATACTCTCCCAAGAAGTGACAGTGCCGGGAGCTAACTCATATAACCAATCTTTGGCTTTATCCATCAAAGAGAATGGAAAAGCCTTCATCTTCAAGATATTTCCGTCAACAGTGACGGGAGTCATACTAGAGCAAACTACTTCAAATTCTTTCAAATGTTTGTTAGGATCTTCCATGGACAAGCCATGGTATTTAGGAATATGATGAAGCAAACTTGACTTTAATTCAAACTCATCCGTCTTACCTTGGGCAGCCGTGGGGTATTGAATGCACAAGGGTGCGGCATTACCCAATCCCGAAGCTGCAAGCTCCTTGAGTGTACGGTTGTCCACCGCCATGCCTTGGACTTCTTCAAATATCCCTGCCGTGGCTTCCTCCTCCTCTTCTTCAAATTCAGAGACGGACTCGGAACTTGCACTTGATTCACTAGGTTCCGGGTTCTTCCTCTTACGTCTCAACTCACGCTCAAAATCGTCGTCAAAGTCTAAAATATGTTCGTGAACCGGATTAGAACTCCGAGCCATAAACAAGTACCTAAAACAAGGAAAAAAAAACTAGGTCAGAGACTTAACAAAAATAAAGTAAACAGAAAATAACAATCCAAGGGATTAGCAAAGTTGCTAATCCCCGGCAACGGTGCCAAAAATTTGATGCGAAATAAATAAGCACACAAATTAAACCCTCTTCTTGTCAAATTGTAGTAAAGATGTAAGTAGGGATCGTTCTAGACCGGGGATTAGGAGGGATTGCTAAACACTTGGAAACTGACTCAAAAACTCAAAAACAAGGTTTGTAACACTAAACTCGACTCAAAGAATGCAAAACTAAAAGTTAAAACACTTAAACAAACCTAAAACCCAAAACAGCAACTAGAAGACTCAAAACTGCCTAAAAACCACTTTCTGGGCAGTTTTGAGCACCTACACTAATTTGGACGAAATTGGGTGAAAACTTGAATCAAAATACTTAGAAACACAAATCAAAACACTTTCTAACTAATCTAAGACTTCAAATTAAGGGGGATTTGTTTTGGACGAAAATTTAACATAAAACAGAAACTTTAAACTAAACAGATTGTAGAATGTTTTTGGATAAAAAGGATGGATAAAAGGCTAGTTAGGAGGTTCTTCTCCACACATGTCACACTTGCAAACAAAACGATTTTCAGTTGTTCGTCCAATAAATTATAAATACTCAACACCCCATATTAACCGTGAATTGCACTAATTAACCCTCAGTTTTTCCACAAATTATTAAGTTGGATGATTGCATACGACAACCCAAAACATTCCCTACAAGTTCCCTACATGAATTGCATAATAGAGATACAAGCAAAAATCATTAAGTTCTATGAAAAACATAAGCATTGACGAAGCATTCGTTACTATGAATTGCATGAAACTTATGCTAAGAATTCATTCAACGCGATCGTTTTCAAGCGACCTTCACTACTTGTGATTATAAGATTGTAACTATTAGGTGAAACTCCCTCATAATCTAGCATCATATTCATGCATGAAAACTAAGCGTGCACTCTCAATCAACATACACAAATAAGTTATCAATCAAATAGATGAACGAATTGAATCCACAACTTATGAAATAACAACTGAATGTAATCAAATCATATTGCAAGCATGTACATGGTTTCGAATTCCCCCCTAACCAAGGGGGTTTAGTTCCTCATACTCACAACACAAAGAATATCAAAATTAAACATGGAATTCAACGGAAAGACAACACCTAAAACGTTCCAGCAATCCTCAATAGAATGGCATGAACGTCCCAAGCTTTTTCTCCTCCTCTTGTCTGCGGCACAAGAACTAGGACAGGTTCTAGGGGTTATTTAGATGGATGAGTAGGTAAGGAATGATATGGTAGTGTTTAGGGGACATGGGGGTTGCGGCAAAGTGTGAAAATATGGCAGATTGGTGGAGGAAGGCTGCGGCAAGGGGGCTGAATATATTTTGACGAATTTCTGATTTGTGGAGAGGGTTGTGTCTGCGGCATGGTGGTAAAACATATATATATAGGCAGCCAAACCCTAAAGAAATCAGGTTAGACAAATGGGCTAGGGTTTGGGTGCGGCAAGGGTTGGAAATCCACCAGAAAATAGGGTTTCTAGAACATTAGGTGCGGCATGGGCTTAGGGTAGATGGATTAGGGTTTAACTTGGCAGAAATTAAATGATTAGGCCCTAGGGTGCGGCTGATTAAGTGGGCTAGGATTAGGGTTTAGGTGCGGCATGGGCTTAGGGTTTAGGTCATCTAAAAGCCCAAAGCCAAGAATAGAAACTCACGATAATGGAAACCTCCAAGAATAGAAACTTTGGTTGCCAATTCCGACTTCTTTGCTCTTCAATTTCATTTCTTCATTTCTTAAGCTCCTTTTACCTTCAACCTCGTCCATTCCTCGTGCTCCATTTACATACACCACATTCCAGCTCAGTTTTTGCTCCAAAAGCTCCAAATTGCATCATTTCATGTAATATGTCCTTTAAACCTGAAAACACATGAAAGTAGCTTAAAAGACTACTTTAACGAAGAAAACATAACAAAAATGCATAAGAACTAGCTAACTAAGGCGCATAAATATGCTCCTATCACCTTGTTCCCTTTAGTTTTAGGACATTTAAACCTTTCTTAATCCCAATCATGCCATGCATTCACACCATTCTCTCCCAAAACCGTGCATCTCCACAATCCCATTCATCAACACATGCATCCACATGCATTCACCCTTTAAACCATTAAATCCACATGCTTTCCTATTCAATTAAATCAGCCACATGCATTCATCATCATAACCTAGCTGTCATTCCACTTCATTGCACATGCATCTTCAAATAAATCAGCCATTCCACATGCATATACAACCTAGCTGTCATTGCACATGCATTCACTCTTTAATTCACATGCATTCACTCTTTAATTCACATGCATTTACTCTTTAATTCACATGCAAAACACCTCCATTCCATCTCCCATTTCAGATTGCATTCCATAATCATTCACTCACCTTTAATCCACATGCATCTTCCATAAATCAAATCAGCCACATTCACCACCACATTCACTCATTGCCGTGCACATTCACTCACCACAAACATTCCACATGCATTCATCAACATATCTAGTTGTCACTCACATGCATTTCCTTCATCATTTCCAACCCACATGTCCCTTTAATCATTCAAACATACACCCATTCACCACCAGAAATCATCCTTGCCGTGAGTTCCCATCAGATTTCCATCATATTCACATGCATTCCATCCTTTAAAACATTGCACATGCACTCCCTTTAATTAATTAAGCCACATGCACTCCCATCCATTTCATCATTGCAGCCAACACATGCTTTCACATGCATTTTCAGATTGTCCCCTTGCACATGCAGCCACATATTCATTGCACATGCAATTCCAACCCACGTGCATCCTTTAATCATTCAAACATGCAGCCACATTCCCTCCTAGCTGTCATGTTCCCCTCATTTCACCTATAAATAAGCATCCATTGCATTCATTCTCATTCATCCTTCCACATTTCAGAATGTAGACATCAAAACTCCCTTGTGCCGTGCCCTCCCTTACAATCCAAACACCATCCTTCCATTTTCACCACTCCCCAAACCATTCACACCATCAAACTATCCTTAGACCTTGTGCTACAACGAAGAGAAAGATAAGAGGGCCTAAACGTTCATACAATTCAAGTTTGAGTTGTTGGAATGTTTAGGTGTTTCTTTGATTTCAATGTTTAAATTCAATTCTCTTTGTTTTGTACGTATGAGGAATGGAAGAGAAGAGTGCCTAAACGTTCATACAATTCAAGTTTGAGTTGTTGGAATGTTTAGGTGTTTCTTTGATTTCAAAGTTATGAGGAAATTCGAAATATATGTTTATGCTTGCATTTTGATTTGATTACTTCTAATTGCGTTTCATAAGTTGTCGATTCAATTTGTTTAACCGTTTGATTGATAACTTATTTATGTATGTTTATTGAGAATGCGCGCTTAATTTTCATGCATGAATATGACGCTAGAATATAAGTGAGTTTCACCTAATAGTTACGAACTTATATTCACAAGTAGTGGAGGTTGCTTATAAACAATCGCGTTAAACGAATTCTTGGCATAAGTTTCATGCGTATTCCATAGTAACGAATGCCTCGTCAACACTCATAATCTTCATAGAGCGTAATGATTCTTGCTTGTATCTCTATTATGCAATCATGTAGGGGACTTGTAGGGAATGTTTTGGGTTGTCGTATGCAATCATCCAATTCAATAACGTTAGGAAGATTTGAAAGTTAATTTAAGCGGACCTAATTAACTTGGAGCGTTGAGAATTAATGATTTGTTGAAATGCAATTGGAAATCGTTTTATTATGCAAGTATAACATATGTGGAGATGAACCCCGTAGCTAACTTTCCATCCATTCAATTCCATCAATTTCATCTTTAACTTTTGGAGTTCTTTCTTCTTTTGTTTCTGTTTTCATGTTTAATTTAACTTGTTGTTCAATTTTATTAAACATGTGGAACTAATTTCTTTTTAGTTAGAGGCGAATTTGAAGCCATGTACATATGTTGGTTATGATTTGATTTACTCCAGTTATGCATTCATGAACTTTAGATGTGGTTTACTTTTCTGTTTTGATTAAGAACTTGTTTATGTATGTGGGTTGAGGGTCGACACTTAATTTGCATGCCTAAACTTGATGCTAGGATATAAGGGAATTTCACCTAATCGTTATGAACTTATATTCATGAGTAGTAAAGATCGCTAGTCACGATTGTGTTTAGTAAACCCTAGGCTGGATTAACATGCGTATTCCATAGTTATGAATGCCTAGTCGATGTTTATGATTTCCGTTGAACTTAATGATCTTTGTTGAATGTCTCTATCATGCGTATTCCATGGTTAGGGACTTTGATTAGGAATAATTTGGTTGTAATGCGTATCCCATTCAATCCAATGAATCTAGGGAAATCTGAAGGTTAATTTAAGCGGACCTAATTAACTTGGAGCATTGTCATTCATCGTTTGTTGAAGTCATTACTGGGAATCAAATTATATGCATATGTTCATGTGTGGATAAGGAACCCTCTAACTAGTTTCTCATCTTTCTATTTCAGCAATTTATTTTTTAGAATCTGTTTTAATTCCAAGTTTCTGTTTTAATTTTAAATTCGTCAAAACCAATCCCCCATTGCTTTTAAAGTGTTAGATTAGTTAGAAATACATTTAGTTTGTGTTTATAAGTGTTTTGATTCAATTTGTTTCCCAAATTCGTCCAAAGTACTCAAGGTGCTCAAAACTGCCCAGAAAGTGTTTTTAAGGCTGTTTCGAGTGCTTTGGGTACTGTTTGAGTCTTTTGGTTTGTTTTAGTGTTTTAAAGTTTAGTTTTACATTCTTTGAGTCTAGTTTAGTGTTTTATATTACGTTTTTACGTTTTTGAGTCAAATCCAAGTGATTAACAATCCCTCCTAATCCCCGGTCCAGAACGATCCCTACTTATACATATACTACGATTTGACGAAAAGAGGGTTTAATTTGTGCGCGTATAATTCTCGCACCAGAATGTTTAGGTGTTTCTTTGATTTCAATGTTTAAATTCAATTCTCTTTGTTTTGTACGTATGAGGAATGGAAGAGAAGAGTGCCTAAACGTTCATACAATTCAAGTTTGAGTTGTTGGAATGTTTAGGTGTTTCTTTGATTTCAAAGTTATGAGGAACTAAACCCCCCTTGGCTAGGGGGGGATTCGAAATATATCTTTATGCTTGCATTTTGATTTGATTACTTCCAATTGCGTTTCATAAGTTGTGGATTCAATTTGTTTAACCGTTTGATTGATAACTTATTTATGTATGTTTATTGAGAATGCGCGCTTAATTTTCATGCATGAATATGACGCTAGAATATAAGTGAGTTTCACCTAATAGTTACGAACTTATATTCACAAGTAGTGGAGGTTGCTTATAAACAATCGCGTTAAACGAATTCTTGGCATAAGTTTCATGCGTATTCCATAGTAACGAATGCCTCGTCAACACTTATAATTTTCATAGAGCGTATTGATTCTTGCTTGTATCTCTATTATGCAATCATGTAGGGGACTTTTGGGGAATGTTTTGGGTTGTCGTATGCAATCATCCAATTCAATAACGTTAGGAAGATTTGAAAGTTAATTTAAGCGGACCTAGTTAACTTGGAGCGTTGAGAATTCATGGTTTATTGAAATGCAATTGGAAATCTTTTTATTATGCAAGTGTACATGTATGGAGATGAACCCCTTGGCTATTCTATCATCCATTCATTCCATTTTATCATTTTCATATTTACATTCTGTTTTAATTAGAATCTGTGCATTAGTTTTAATTTCGTCCAAAACCCAATCCCCCTTTACTTTATTGTCCAATTTAGTTAGTGATGCGAGATTTATACGCGCACAAATTAAACCCTCTTTTTATCAATTGTAGTATAGGTGCAAGTAGGGATCGTTCTGGACCGGGGATTAGGAGGGATTGCTAATCACTTGGATTTGACTCAAAAACTTAAAAACACAGTTTAAAACACTAAACTAGACTCAAAGAATACAAAATTAAAGTTTAAAACACTAAGACAAACCAAAAACTCAAAATGCTTTAAAAACACAAACTAAATTGAATTCTAACTAAAATGAACATTAAAGTAAAAGGGGGATTGAGGTTTTACGAAATTTGAAATAACGAAACAAGTTAATAAACTAGACAGAATGTAAATATGAAATTGATGAAATGGAATGAATGGATGATAGAATAGCTAAGGGGGTCATCTCCACATATGTTACACTTGCATAATAAAAAGATTTCCAATTGCATTTCAATAAATTATGAAACTCATCACCCCGGGTTAATTAGGTCCGCTTAAATTAACCGTCAAGTTTTCCTTAAGTTAATGAATTGGATGGGTTAGCGCAACGCAATTCACAACATTCTCCAAAAGTCCTTTACGTGAACAGCACAATAAAGATACAATCAAAGATCATTAAGCATTATGAAAACTATAAGTGTTGACGAGGCATTCGTTACTATGATGAGCATGAAACTCGTGCCAAGAATTCATTTAACGCAATTGTTTATAAGCAACCTCCACTACTTGTGAATATAAGTTCATAACGATTAGGTGAAAATCACTTATATTCTAGCGTCATATTCATGCATGAAAATTAAGCGCGCATTCTTAATAAACATACATAAATAAGTTATCAATCAAACGGTTAAACAAATTGAATCAACAACTTATGAAATGCAATTAGAAGTAATCAAATCAAAATGCAAGCATAAACATATATTTCGAATCACCCCCTAGCTAAAGGGGGTTTAGTTTATTATAACTTTGAAATCAAAGAAATACCTAAACATTCCAACAACTCAAACTTGAATTGTATGAACGTTTAGGCACTCTTCTCTTCCATTCCTCATACGTACAAACAAAGAGAATTGAATTTAAACATTGAAATCAAAGAAACACCTAAACATTCCAACAACTCAAACTTGAATTGTATGAACGTTTAGGCACTCTTCTCTTCCTCGTTGTTGTAGCACAAGGTCTAAGGATAGTTTGATGGTGTGAATAGTTTGGGGAGTGGTGTTTGGATTAATAGGGAAATGGAAAAATGGTGTTTGTGGTGTGTTGTGTATGAAAATGAGATGTCCATGAATGAATGAATGCAAGGGTATTTATAGGAGTAGTGGAGGGAACATATGGCTATGTCATTTGTAGGTGAAGTAGGTGGATGTTGTAGGTGAAGTAGGTGGATGTTGTAGGTGAAGTGGGTGGATGTTGTAGGTGAAGTGGGTGGATGTTGTAGGTGAAGTGGATGTTGTAGGTGAAGTAGGTGGATGATATGTTAAGTGATAAGTGATAAGTGATATGATATGTGGTTATGATATGATAAGTGGTTAAGTGGTGATGATAAGTGATAAGTGATTAAGTGATATGATATGTGGTGATGATAAGTGATAAGTGCATGTGGGTTAACTAATGAAGGAAATGCATGTGCAATGACAATGTGTTAGAATGGATGTGTGTTATGCATGGCATGATTGGGATTAGGAAAGGTTTAAATGTCCTAAAACTAAAGAGAACAAGGTTCCAACACTTTGGCTCCAATTAGGTCTTCAATTTCGTCCAACACTTTGGCTTCAAGCATAAGCTATCCGTCCTTAGCCCAAAAGTGCTCCAAAAGTCTCCAAAATGCATCTTTTTGCTCCTTTAGCCCTTTGGACCTACAAACACACGAAAATAGCTTAAAGTACTAAAATAACTAAAGAAACATAACGTAAATGTACGAGAACAAGCCATTTAAGTCGCATAAATATGCTCCTATCAAATACCCCCACACTTAGCTTTTGCTAGTCCTCGAGCAAAACAGAAAAACAAAACAAAAAGAACAAAACACAACCTACACCTTCCAACAATCGTATCAGGGACTTCCAATGCACATGACAAGTTAAAAATCATTATTCTCACAGATTTGAGCCATCTTTACACTTAAGTACATTCTTAATCATAGTCACCACATACTAGTTCACAATTAAGCAATTAAAACACATTTCAAATGTAGTAACATGCCTTTAGAGAATTCCCTCAATTTCTTACTAGATGTACTCTCGTTTTTCACACAGATTTTCTGACTACACACCCTACACTAGGTATATGTGAGAAGATTGATGTAAACATGTAGACGAACACTCACATATGTTATAATAAGGAAAGCATTTTCTGGAGTTAATAAGCATGTTTAGATATGATCTCATGAATGGAATGCTACTACTTAGACGCGAGAACCAGTGATACCATATGCTCATACCAAGTTCAAACTCCACAAATTGAAATACACAACACTCAAGATAGAAGTCAAGGGTTGTAACGGGGCTTGGGGTATGTGGATAACAAAGAAGGGATATGGAAAACAAAGGTTTTTAAAGAAATAGTGAGCAAAGCATTTGAATCAACTTAGAATTCACTTTTGAATGAAAACTCAACTTTTGAACAAAAAGGGAGAATTTAGACAATTTACGCCCAGAATTGGTGTTTTGGAACCTTTCTTCAATCACTTATTCTTTCATTTTTTTTTTTTTTTTTTTTTTTCAAGTTCTTTTTTTTTCTTTCTTTCTTTCTTTTCTCTTTTGAATCTCAAAACATCAACACTTAAACATTCTCTCCCCCCACACTTATTTTCTTTCATAATGTAACTCAAAAGGAATTCAATTAAGTCATGCTCACTATCTTTTAAGAACAAGGGTGGGGATTGTCCTAAACTAGGCTAGGTGAGGAAAATGTGGGTAAACAAAGAATAAAGGCTAAACAAGGCTCAACGGGGTTAAAACTTACAACATATACGAAGTATGGGAAGTAACGCTATTTGGCTATGGTGGTGGTCACTACACAACTTCTTCTTGAATATGTGTTATGCAAATCGATAACATGCTTTGAATGAAATGGGCATGAGTTCTAGCATTTTGAACTATATCATAAAACGCCTTCTAAGTAGTAACCAAGCAAAGAATAATGAGATCATGCAACGACTTTAGAAAACAAGAAATCACAGATTATACTCTCCAAAGAACGTTATAGGCTCAAGTCTCTCAGGGTTGTAGCGTTTGTTTGAGTTCCTTCCTTCAAGCATGTTACAAAAACGAAATTTTTTTTTTCTTTTATGATTGCATGTGAAGTCATACATTATAACCATAACCAAGCATATACCAAGAGTAAATCAAACTTTTCTCTATGTTTATAACTCTTTCTAACCGTCATGCAATTATAAACCAAATCCTTATCATTGTGTTGGAAGGTACCCTAAGACACAAACACACAAAAACGACTTTTAAAACAACTCTTTTTGGGTTTTTCAAAACAATTTTTCAAATTTTTATGGGATTTTCGAATTATAAAACAAAACACACTAAAACACTCTAAAACAACTTAAAAACACCTTAAAACAGCAAGGAACAACATTAGAAGTTATGGTGGATAAAACCCTACGAATTTGCATCAAAACACTTTAGTTACCCCCCCACACTTAAATCAAACATTGTCCTCAATGTTTTAAGCATAGATTCACACAAAACATAAGTAAACACACAAAAAGCAATTTAAACATACTAAACATGGCAGAATGTAATTAACAAAGAGAAGAGTTTAGGGATGCAAATCTGGTTATGGAGTGTAAATTCCATCTTCTCCTTGGTAATTGCATTGAGGCTTTGATCATAGTGACTCCACAGGCTTACTCTTGAACTGGTTTCCGCCCATCATTGATTTTCCTTTGTGCTACTCTTGATCTGGGCAGCAGGATGGTTCTTTTGGTTTCCCCCGAAGGTCTGAGCTTCCTCCTGTTATCTGTTTCTTTGTTCAATCTTTGCAGGAGTGGTCCCTTCTCTGGAAGTGTAACAACCGTTGAAGATGACTACTCGAGAGCAACGCTAGGTAAGCAATCAGGAATAGATTCCAGGCAGTTGGCTCCAGATCGGAAGACTGACTCCAAGTGCCGGCTGATTGCTTCTTTTACTTTGCCATGCAAGTAAGAACAAGGACAAAGAAAAAGATAGGGAAAGAGCATGATATGAGATATTTTTGCTTTTGACCTTGATGATATGAGATACCTTTGCTTTGAAGAAGCGGTGAATGAATCAGCACATGCTTCAATCCGCCGTTTCCTCCTGGGTCATATGTACTCCAGGCATCTGGTATCATCTTTGGGGAAGAAGAAAGAATTGAGTATTTTGAAAGGCTTTGCTGGGAGTGCGCCCTCAGAGGTGAGGGAGAGTTGGGCATTTTCTTCAGGTTTGCCCTGCCATAAAAGACGAAGGTCGACATATATAGAGATAATATCAAGTGGTGGTACTTTTTACCCTTGTCGACAAACGTTTTGATCCCGCAAATCCGGCTCTTTGAAATAGTGGCGCCTCTTCGATCTTTGAATACGCCTCTTCGATTTCTGAGCAGGCGCCCCTTCGATTTCTGAACGACGCCCCTTCGCTTTCTGAACGACACGTGGTAGTGCAGATGCGGCTCCTTTTGACAAAGCTGCACGCGTCTTCTGAAAAGCAGAGAAAACGTCGCCGAACTTTGCGCTTGTCGGCTAAAGACGTGTAGTTGCGATGATGGCCTCCACGTGTTGTCTGAAAAGAAGAAATCTTTTGACAAAGTTGAACGCGTCTTCTGAAAAGCCGAGAAAGCGTCGCCTAAATTACGCCGGAAAATCCGGCTCTTTGAATCGGTGGACGCGTCGTCTTGGCTTTTTATAGAGCTATCAATCACCCCAACACACACACTCTGAAGATTTCCCATTCCTGAAACTCGACTCCGGCCCTTTGTGAAATTTTAACTCCATCCACCCCTTCTCTTTGAACATCGTTGAAAAAAAATGGCAAACTCATCGAACCTTAGCTTAGATTTGAGTCTCAGCAGCGATCCGGTTGCGCCCCGTCAAGGTAATGTATGGCGCCCTTCTTTTTTATCTTCTAACGGTCCTCTTTCAGGTGAAGACTCTGTGATGCAGGACGCCACAACAGCTACAATAGTAGCTAAAAACCTCCTCACTCCAAAAGATAGTAGGCTGCTGTCAGGACGGTCCGATGAGTTGGCCGTTCAAGAGTCCCTCGCACTTAGTGTTCAGTGTGCGAGTTCTGTGTCCAACATGGGCCAACGCCTGCTTGCTCGGTCCCGCCAAGTGGAATCGTTGATGGCAGAGGTGGAAAGACTTAAGCAAGAGATCCAGCAGCTTAAGTACGAGAATAGAAGTTTGCATGTGCTTGCAAATAACTATTCGTCGGGGATGAAGAGGAAGCTTGATGAGCTGCAAGAATCTGAGGGTCGAATTCACAGTGACCGTCAAAGGCTTGCGTCTTATCTCCAGAGGCACCTTTTTCCTGGGTCATCCAGCGCTTGGCCAAGTATTGAGGCCTGGAATGCTCTAGCTCCGATGCCTTCCGCTCCGATGCCTTCCGCTTCTATGCCTCCTGCTTCTATGCCTTCTGCTCCTATGCCTTCCGCTTCGACGCCTCGTAGTGGAGCTTCACGTAAACATCCTCTGTGAAGGCTCCATCTTTCTCCATGTTTAGTATCTTTTTTTTTTTTTTTTTTTTTTTTTTTTTTAACATAAATAAAATCAAACGGCATGGAATTGGTCCTTGAATGGAAGGTGATACTTGAAGTGAACCGGCATTGGTTTGAATTCTAATGTAGGTGCCTGATTCATAAAAAACAACAAGTTAATATAAAATGTAATGGAATTTGAAAAAAATGACTTACTTGTTTTGTCTGACAAGAACTCAATGACAAACACCACTCCTTTGAAAGTTTCAGGGATATTGGACTTGGCCAGATTGCATGTGATGGTTATGACTTGTCCAATGTCATCAAATTCAACTTCTTTGGGCATTGTTGTCTCAAGTATATCCCCTTTGATGAATTCATGAAATTCCCTACTTTGCACCTTTGGAAGGTCTTCCAAGATGTCTTTTTCACTTTCTTCTTCCTTGGAATTCATGAACCTGCAAGGAATAGGGATATTAGGTGGAATGGGGTTAGAACTAATTGGAACAACCTTACTTGAATTAGATGGCGTAGGAGCAATAAGTGCTTCCGGCAAAGGTGCTTCAAATCCTCCCTTCGGATTTACAATGGTTAAACTAGGGAGTTTGCCTTGGTCGCAAAATTGTCTTACGAACTCCGCTATCTGCCCAATTTGCTTTTCCAAGTGATCCAACCTTTTGTCTTCTTGTTGAGCCTCATTGTCTTGATTTTGTGAGCCCTGCACCAAACAAATTAATTCGTTAAGTTTTTGATTATAATCTATTGATGAACTTAAATTTGGTTGGGCATATTGAATATGAGGTTGTGGTGGCTGCCAATATCCTCCTTGTTGAGCATTTTGAGGTTCCCACCACATAGAGTTTGAATGATCACTCCAATCCGAATTGTAAGTATTGGAAAACACGTTATTCCTTGATTGAAGATTAGATATATCAACTCTTTGCATTTGGGACCTTTCCATGAGCTGTGACAAAAGAGAAGCGTTATCAAGTGCCATGTTGTTCTTAACAAACAAAACACAAATAAAAACTAAATCTAAAAGACAATACAGAAACAAACAATCCAAGGGATTAGCAAATTTTCTAATCCCCGGCAACGGCGCCAAAATTTGATGCGAGATTTATACGCGCACAAATTAAACCCTCTTTTTATCAATTGTAGTATAGGTGCAAGTAGGGATCGTTCTGGACCGGGGATTAGGAGGGATTGCTAATCACTTGGATTTGACTCAAAAACTTAAAAACACAGTTTAAAACACTAAACTAGACTCAAAGAATACAAAATTAAAGTTTAAAACACTAAGACAAACCAAAAACTCAAAATGCTTTAAAAACACAAACTAAATTGAATTCTAACTAAAATGAACATTAAAGTAAAAGGGGGATTGAGGTTTTACGAAATTTGAAATAACGAAACAAGTTAATAAACTAGACAGAATGTAAATATGAAATTGATGAAATGGAATGAATGGATGATAGAATAGCTAAGGGGGTCATCTCCACATATGTTACACTTGCATAATAAAAAGATTTCCAATTGCATTTCAATAAATTATGAAACTCATCACCCCGGGTTAATTAGGTCCGCTTAAATTAACCGTCAAGTTTTCCTTAAGTTAATGAATTGGATGGGTTAGCGCAACGCAATTCACAACATTCTCCAAAAGTCCTTTACGTGAACAGCACAATAAAGATACAATCAAAGATCATTAAGCATTATGAAAACTATAAGTGTTGACGAGGCATTCGTTACTATGATGAGCATGAAACTCGTGCCAAGAATTCATTTAACGCAATTGTTTATAAGCAACCTCCACTACTTGTGAATATAAGTTCATAACGATTAGGTGAAAATCACTTATATTCTAGCGTCATATTCATGCATGAAAATTAAGCGCGCATTCTTAATAAACATACATAAATAAGTTATCAATCAAACGGTTAAACAAATTGAATCAACAACTTATGAAATGCAATTAGAAGTAATCAAATCAAAATGCAAGCATAAACATATATTTCGAATCACCCCCTAGCTAAAGGGGGTTTAGTTTATTATAACTTTGAAATCAAAGAAATACCTAAACATTCCAACAACTCAAACTTGAATTGTATGAACGTTTAGGCACTCTTCTCTTCCATTCCTCATACGTACAAACAAAGAGAATTGAATTTAAACATTGAAATCAAAGAAACACCTAAACATTCCAACAACTCAAACTTGAATTGTATGAACGTTTAGGCACTCTTCTCTTCCTCGTTGTTGTAGCACAAGGTCTAAGGATAGTTTGATGGTGTGAATAGTTTGGGGAGTGGTGTTTGGATTAATAGGGAAATGGAAAAATGGTGTTTGTGGTGTGTTGTGTATGAAAATGAGATGTCCATGAATGAATGAATGCAAGGGTATTTATAGGAGTAGTGGAGGGAACATATGGCTATGTCATTTGTAGGTGAAGTAGGTGGATGTTGTAGGTGAAGTAGGTGGATGTTGTAGGTGAAGTGGGTGGATGTTGTAGGTGAAGTGGGTGGATGTTGTAGGTGAAGTGGATGTTGTAGGTGAAGTAGGTGGATGATATGTTAAGTGATAAGTGATAAGTGATATGATATGTGGTTATGATATGATAAGTGGTTAAGTGGTGATGATAAGTGATAAGTGATTAAGTGATATGATATGTGGTGATGATAAGTGATAAGTGCATGTGGGTTAACTAATGAAGGAAATGCATGTGCAATGACAATGTGTTAGAATGGATGTGTGTTATGCATGGCATGATTGGGATTAGGAAAGGTTTAAATGTCCTAAAACTAAAGAGAACAAGGTTCCAACACTTTGGCTCCAATTAGATCTTCAATTTCGTCCAACACTTTGGCTTCAAGCATAAGCTATCCGTCCTTAGCCCAAAAGTGCTCCAAAAGTCTCCAAAATGCATCTTTTTGCTCCTTTAGCCCTTTGGACCTACAAACACACGAAAATAGCTTAAAGTACTAAAATAACTAAAGAAACATAACGTAAATGTACGAGAACAAGCCATTTAAGTCGCATAAATATGCTCCAATTCAATAACGTTAGGAAGATTTGAAAGTTAATTTAAGCGGACCTAGTTAACTTGGAGCGTTGAGAATTCATGGTTTATTGAAATGCAATTGGAAATCTTTTTATTATGCAAGTGTACATGTATGGAGATGAACCCCTTGGCTATTCTATCATCCATTCATTCCATTTTATCATTTTCATATTTACATTCTGTTTTAATTAGAATCTGTGCATTAGTTTTAATTTCGTCCAAAACCCAATCCCCCTTTACTTTATTGTCCAATTTAGTTAGAAAGTATCTTAGTTTATGTTTCTAAGTGTTTTGATTCAATTTATTACACAAATTCGTCCAAATTCACCAAAGTGCTCAAAACTGCCCAGAAAGTGATTTTAAGGCAGTTTTGAGTGTTTTGGGTGATGTTTGAGTCTTTTGGTTTGTTTTAGTGTTTTAAAGTTTAGTTTTACATTCTTTGAGTCTAGTTTAGTGTTTTATATTGTGTTTTTACGTTTTTGAGTCAAATCCAAGTGATTAACAATCCCTCCTAATCCCCGGTCCAGAACGATCCCTACTTGCACCTATACTACAATTGATAAAAAGAGGGTTTAATTTGTGTGCCGGGGAATTAGAAAATTTGCTAATCCCTTGGATTGTTTTATTTTCGTTTGTTTTTATTCTAGATTCTTAATCTTGTTTTGTTTCTTGTTTTAGGTACTAGTTCATGACTCGGAGTTCTCATCCGATTCGTGAACATATCCTGGAGTGATTGGGTTCTTCGTCCGGCTGCAAGACGTAAAAGAAAGCGCTACTTGGGAGGCAACCCAATGCACTGAATAAAACAAAGCATGTTCATAAAAATAAAAAAAAAAAAAAAAAAAAAAAGATACTAAACATGGAGAAAGGTGGAGCTTCACAAAGGTTGTTTACGTGAAGCCCCACTATGAGGCGCAGAAGCGGAAGGCATAGAAGCAGAAGGCATAGAAGCGGGAGGCATCGGAGCTAGAGCATTCCAGGCCTCAATACTTGGCCAAGCGCTGGATGACCCAGGAAAAAGGTGCCTCTGGAGATAAGCCGCAAGCCTTTGACGGTCACTTTGGATTCGACCCTCAGATTCGTGGAGCTCATCAAGCTTCCTCTTCATCCCCGACGAATACTTATTTGCAAGCACATGCAAACTTCTATTCTCGTACTTAAGCTGCTGGATCTCTTGCTTAAGTCTTTCCACCTCTGCCATCAATGATTCCACCTGACGGGACCGAGCAAGCAGGCGTTGGCCCATGTTGGACACAGAACTCGCACACTGAACACTAAGTGCGAGGGACTCTTGAACGGCCAACTCATCGGACCGTCCTGACAGCAGCCTACTATCTTTTGGAGTGAGGAGGTTCTTAGCTACTATTGTAGCTGTTGTGGCGTCCTGCATCACGGAGTCTTCACCTGTAAGAAGACCGTTAGAAGATAAAAAAGAAGGGCGCCATACGTTACCTTGACGCGGCGCGCCCGTATCACTGCTAAGGCTCAATTCCAAGCTAAGGTTTGATGAGTTTGCCATTTTTCAAAAGTGTTCAAAGAGAAGGGATGGAGTTAAATTTCAAAGGGCCGGAGTCGATTTTCAAGAATGGGAAATCTTCAGAGTGTGTTTGTTGTGGTGATCGATAGCTCAATAGAAAAGCCAAAGCGACGCGTCCACCGATTCAAAAAGCCGGAATTTCCGGCGTAATTTAGGCAACGCTTTCTCGGCTTTTCAGAAGACGCGTCCAACTTTGTCAAAAGATTTCTTCTTTTCAGACAACACGTGGAGGCCATCACCGCAACTACACATCTTTAGCCGACAAGCGCAAAGTTCGGCGACACTTTCGCTGCTTTTCAGAAAACGCGTGCAGCTTTGTCAAAAGGAGCCGCATCCGCACTACTACGTTTCGTTCAGAAAGCAAAGGGGCGCCTGCTCAGAAATCGAAGAGGCGTCATTCAGAAATCGAAGAGGCGCCACTATTTCAAAAAGCCGGATTTGCGGGATCAAAACGTTTGTCGACAAGGGTAAAAGAACAATACCACCACTTGATATTATCTCTATATATGTCGACCTTCGTCTTTTATGGCAAGGCAAACCTGAAGAAAAATGCCCAACTCTCCCTCACCTCTGAGGGCGCACTCCCAGCAAAGCCTTTCGAAAGACTCAATTCTTTCTTCTTCCCCAAAGATGATACCAGATGCCTGGAGTACATATGACCCAGGAGGAAACAGCACAACAAATACATGTGCTGATTCATTCACCGCTTCTTCAAAAGCAAAGGTATCTCATATCATAAAGGTCAAAAGCAAAAGTATCTCATATCATGCTCTTTCCCTGTCTTTTTCTTTGTCCTTGTTCTTACTCGCATGGCAAAGTAAAAGAAGCAATCAGCCGGCACTTGGAGTCAATCTTCCGATCTGGAGTCAACTGCCTGGAATCTATTCCTGATTGCTTACCTAGCGTTGCTCTCGAGTAGTCATCTTCAACGGCTGATACACTTCCGGAGAAGGGACCACTCTGCAAAGGGGAGCGAGTAAGGCAAGTGAAAATGATACATTGAAGCATGTGGAGACAAACATAGGCTGAGTTATCCTCCAACCCTTTTCAATACGAATTGGAAAGATTGAACAAAGAAACAGACCAAAGGGGTAAGCTCAGACCTTCGGGGAAGACCAAAAGAATCCTGCTGCCCAGTTCAACAGTAGCACAAAGGAAAATCAATGATGGGCGGAAACCAGTTCAAGAGTAAGCCTGTGGAGTCACTATGATCAAAGCCTCAATGCAATTACCAAGGAGAAGAGGGAATTTACACTCCATAACCAGATTTGCGTCCCTAAACTCTTCTCTTTGTTAATTACATTCTGCCATGTTTAGTATGTTTAAATTGCTTTTTGTGTGTTTACTTATGCTTAAAACATTGAGGACAATGTTTGATTTAAGTGTGGGGGGGGTAACTAAGTATATTTAATGCAAATTCGTGGGATTTTATCACCCATAACTTCAAATGTTGTTCCTTGCTGTTTTAAGGTGTTTTTAAGTTGTTTTAGAGTGTTTTAGAGTGTTTTAAGGTGTTTTAAGGTGTTTTTAAGGTGTTTATAACTCCGAAAATCACATAAAAATTTGAAAAACATGTTTTGAAAATCCTAAAAAGAGTGTTTTGAGTCGTTTTTGTGTGTTTGTGTCTTAGGGTACCTTCCAACAAAATGACAAGGATTTGGTTTGTAATTGCATGACTGTTAAAGAGAATTATAAACATGGATGAAAGTTTGATTTACTCTTGGTATATGCTTGGTTATGGTTATAATGTATGACTTCACATGCAATCATAAAAGAAAAATTCGTTTTTGTAACATGCTTGAAGGAAGGAACTCAAACAAACGCTACAACCCTGTGAAACTCGAGCCATTACCTTCTTTGGAGAGTTATTTTCTGTGATTCTTTGTTTTCTAAAGTTGTTGCATGATCTCATTATTCCTTGCTTGGTTGCTACTTAGAATGCAATTGTATCATGATAGAACTAAATGCTAGAACTTATATCCGTTTCATTCAAAGCATGACATTGAATTGCATAACATATATCAAGATGAAGTTGTGTAGTTGCCACCATAGCCAAATAGCCTTACTTCCCATATTTCGTATTTGTTGTAAGTTTTAACCCCGTTGAGCCTTGTTTAGCCTTTATTCTTTGTTTAACCACATTATCCTCACCTAGCCAAGTATAGGACAGTCCACACCCTTGTTCTTAAAAGATAGTGAGCATGACTTAAGTGAATTCCTTTTGAGTACATTATTGATGCGAGATTTATACGCACACAAATTAAACCCTCTTTTTGTCAAATTGTAGTAAGTATGCAAGTAGGGATCGTTCTGGACCGGGGATTAGGAGAGATTGTTAACCACTTGGATTTGACTCAAAAACGTAAAATAACAATATGAAACACTATACTAGACTCAAAGAATGCAAAACTAAACTTTAAAACACTAAGACAAACCAAAAGACTCAAAACAACACAAACACACTCAAATCTGCCTAAAAACCACTTTCTGGGCAGATTTGAGCACAAACACAAATTTGGACGAAATTAAGTAATAACTTGACTCAAGAACGTAAAAACACAATATAAAACACTAAACTAACTCAAAGAATGTAAAACTAAACACTTAAAACATTAAAACAAACCAAAAGACTCAAACATCACCCAAAACACTCAAAACTGCCTTAAAATCACTTTCTGGGCAGTTTTGAGCACTTTGGTGAATTTGGACGAAATTGGGAAATAAAATGAATCAAAACACTTAAAAGCACAAACTAAATTGATTTCTAACTAAATTGGACATTAAAGTAAAGGGGGATTTAGATTTATACGAAAATTGAAATAACAAAACAAGTTAATAAACTAAACAGATTGTAAAACGAATTTGATGGAATGGAATGAATGGATGATAGAATGGCCAAGGGGTTCATCTCCATACATGTTATACTTGCATAATAAAATGATTTCCAATTGCATTTCAATAAACCATGAAACTCAACACCCCGGGTTAACCGTGATGCACTAATTAACCTTCAAATCTTCCTAACGTTATTGAATTGGATGGGTTAGCGCATACAACAATTCAAAACATTCCCCACAAGTCCTCAACATGAATGCATAGAAGAGATACAAGCAAGAATCATTACTCTCTATGAAAATTATAAGTGTTGACGAGGCATTCGTTACTATTGATGCGAGATTTATACGCACACAAATTAAACCCTCTTTTTATCAATTGTAGTATAGGTGCAAGTAGGGATCGTTCTGGACCGGGGATTAGGAGGGATTGTTAACCACTTGGATTTGACTCAAAAACGTAAAATAACAATATGAAACACTATACTAGACTCAAAGAATGCAAAACTAAACTTTAAAACACTAAGACAAACCAAAAGACTCAAAACAACACAAACACACTCAAATCTGCCTAAAAACCACTTTCTGGGCAGATTTGAGCACAAACACAAATTTGGACGAAATTAAGTAATAACTTGACTCAAGAAAGTAAAAACACAATATAAAACACTAAACTAACTCAAAGAATGTAAAACTAAACACTTAAAACATTAAAACAAACCAAAAGACTCAAACATCACCCAAAACACTCAAAACTGCCTTAAAATCACTTTCTGGGCAGTTTTGAGCACTTTGGTGAATTTGGACGAAATTGGGAAATAAAATTGAATCAAAACACTTTAAAACATAAACTAAACAAATTCTAAACACTAAAGAACAAGAAAGTAAAGGGGGGGTTTTAAATTGACGAGAATTGAAATAACAAAACAAGTTAATAAACTAAACAGATTGTAAAACGAATTTGATGGAATGGAATGAATGGATGATAGAATGGCTAAGGGGTTCATCTCCATACATGTTATACTTGCATAATAAAATGATTTCCAATTGCATTTCAATAAACCATGAAACTCAACACCCCGGGTTAACCGTGATGCACTAATTAACCTTCAAATCTTCCTAACGTTATTGAATTGGATGGGTTAGCGCATACAACAATTCAAAACATTCCCCACAAGTCCTCAACATGAATGCATAGAAGAGATACAAGCAAGAATCATTACGCTCTATGAAAATTATAAGTGTTGACGAGGCATTCGTTACTATGGATTGCATGAAACTTATGCCAAGAATTTGTTTAACGCGATTGTTTATAAGCAACCTCCACTACTTGTGAATATAAGTTCATAACGATTAGGTGAAACTTACTTATATTCTAGCGTCATATTCATGCATGAAAATTAAGCGCGCATTCTCAATAAACATACATAAATAAGTTATCAATCAAACGGTTAAACAAATTGAATCCACAACTTATGAAACGCAATTAGAAGTATTCAAATCAAAATGCAAGCATTAACATATATTCGAATCACCCCCTAACCAAGGGGGGTTTAGTTCCTTATGATACAAAACAAAGAGAATCAAAGAAACACCTAAACATTCCAACAACTCAAACTTGAATTGTATGAACGTTTAGGCACTCTTCTCTTCCATGCCTCATTCGTACAAAACATAGAGTATTGAAATTAAACATAGAAATCAAAGAAACACCTAAACATTCCAACAACTCAAACTTGAATTGTATGAACGTTTAGGCACTCTTATCTTCCTCTTCGTTGTAGCACAACGTCTAAGGATAGTTTGATGGTGTGAATGGTTTGGGTAGTGGTGGAGATGGAAGGATGGTGTTTGGATTTGTAGGGGAAGGCACGGCACAAGGGTGGTTTGATGTCTACATTTCTGCAATGGATGAGTGTTTGAATGGAATGGATGGACTTTGTGAAGGGCACGGCCCCAAGGGACCAATTTCTGTTGTGAAATGAATTGTCTATGAATGAGTGTGAATGAATGAGTATTTATAGGTGAAATGGGGGGAACATGACAGCTAGGTTGCATGTGCACATGTTGGTTGAATGATTATGAGTGCATGTGGCTGAAATAGCATGTGGAATGGCTGGAAATGCAAGGAGAAGGCATGTGCACGGTTTTGGGAGAGAATGGGAGTGCAAGTGGCTGAAATGTTAGAGGAACAAGTGCATGTGGCTGCATTGTGGTGCAATGATGGAGGAACAATCTGAAAATGCAAGGTATGGCTGGAATGATTGTGTTTGTTTGAATGTGCATGTGATTAAATTAAAGGATGCAAAGTAAATAAATAATGAATGCATGTGTTGAATTATGAAGATGCATGTGCAATGAAGTGGAATGACAATCTGAAATGGGATAGGTACCCACGGCAATGATGATTTCTGGTGGTGTTTTGGGTGCATGTGGAATGAATGATTTCTTGGTGAGTGGATGCATGTGTTGATTAAAGGGGGAATGCAAAGGAAAAGCTAGAAATGCATGTGGAGTGGCTGCAATGTGAATGAATAATGAAATGGGAAAGCATGTGCAAGGTTTTGGTGTGAATGATTGAATGTGCATGTGGCTGCAATGGAGGAGGAATCCTTCAATTTTGTCCATCCTCTTGGCTCCAAGCATATGATATCCATTCCAATCTCTAATTTGCTCCAAAAGGCTCCAAAAGGCATCCTTTTGCATACTTTGCCCTTAGAACCTGAAAACACACAAAAGAAGCATAAAGGACTAAAATAACTAAAGAAACACAACGTAAATGCACGAGAACAAGCCATTTAAGTCGCATGAATATGCTCCTATCAACTATGGATTGCATGAAACTTATGCCAAGAATTCATTTAACGCGATTGTTTATAAGCAACCTCCACTACTTGTGAATATAAGTTCATAACGATTAGGTGAAACTCACTTATATTCTAGCGTCATATTCATGCATGAAAATTAAGTGTGCACTCTCAATGAACATACATAAATAAGTTATCAATCAAACAGTTAAACGAATTGAATCCACAACTTATGAAACGCAATTAGAAGTATTCAAATCAAAATGCAAGCATAAACATATATTCGAATCACCCCCTAACCAAGGGGGGTTTAGTTCCTCATGGTACAAAACAAAGAGAATCAAAGAAACACCTAAACATTCCAACAACTCAAACTTGAATTGTATGAACGTTTAGGCACTCTTCTCTTCCATTCCTCATTTGTACAAAACAAAGAGCATTGAATTTAAACATTGAAATCAAAGAAACACCTAAACATTCCAACAACTCAAACTTGAATTGTATGAACGTTTAGGCACTCTTCTCTTCCTCTTCGTTGTAGCACAAGGTCTAGGGATAGTTTGATGGTGTGAATGGTTTGGGGAGTGGTGGAAATGGAAGGATGGTGTTTGGATTGTAAGGGAGAAGACTCACGGCACAAAGGTGGTTTATGGTCTACATTTCTGCAATGGATGAAGTGTATGAATGGAATGGATGGACTTTGTGAAGGGCACGGCCCCAAGGGACCAATTTCTGTTGTGAAATGAATTGTCTATGAATGAGAATGAATGAATGAGTATTTATAGGTGAAATGGGGGGAACATGACAGCTAGGTTGCATGTGCTAATGCTTGTGTGTGCATGTGAAATCTGCCAAGATGCATGTGAAAGTGTATGAAATGCAATCTGAAATGGGATAGCATGTGGGTGAATGTGTGGCTGCAATGATGAAGTGAATGCATGTGTTGAATGATTAAAGTGCATGTGCAATGTTTTAAAGGATGGAATGATGGAGGAACAAGTGCATGTGAATGCATGGTGATAGCATGTGCACGGTTTTGGTTGGAATGATGGCAGATTGTGAAAACATGTGAATGCATGTGTTTGATGAATGATAAGTGGTGAATGATATGATAAGTGATAAGTGGTGAATGATAAGTGATGAATGATAAGTGGTGAATGATATGATAAGTGATAAGTGGTGAATGATAAGTGATGAATGATAAGTGGTGAATGATAAGTGATATGATATGTGATTATGATAAGTAATGGGAGCATGTGAGGGAATGAATAATGAATGCATGTGTATGGTTTTGGGAGAAAGGTGGAGATGCACGGCATAAGGGAATTGGAAAGGTTTAAATGTCCTAAAACTAAAGGGAACAAAGTTCCAACACTTTGGTCTTCAATTTCGTCCAACATTTTGGCGCCAAGCATAAGCTATCCATCCTTAGCCCAAAAGTGCTCCAAAAGTCTCCAAAATACATCTTTTTGCTCCTTTAGCCCTTTGGACCTACAAACACATGAAAATAGCTTAAAGGACTAAAATAACTAAAGAAACATAACGTAAATGCACGAGAACAAGCCATTTAAGTCGCATGAATATGCTCCTATCAATTATGAAAGAAAATGAGTGTGGGGGAGAGAATGTTTTGTTCTTAAGTGTTTATGTATGTTTTGAGAGTCAAAAGAAAAGAAAAAAAAAATTGTGAAAAACATATGAAAAAGAAAAACATAAAAGAAAAGAAAGAAAGGAAAAAGAGCTTGTTCCCCCTTGTTGTTCAAAAGATTGAGTTTTCATTCAAAAGTGAATTCTACGTTAATTCAAATGCTTTGCTCACTATTGCTTTAAGAATGTTTGTTTATCCTTCACCTTTCATTGTTAGCTGATAGGAGCATATTCATGCGACTTAAATGGCTTGTTCTCGTGCATTTACGTTATGTTTCTTTAGTTATTTTAGTCCTTTAAGCTATTTTCGTGTGTTTGTAGGTCCAAAGGGCTAAAGGAGCAAAAAGATGCATTTTGGAGACTTTTGGAGCACTTTTGGGCTAAGGATAGATAGCTTATGCTTGGCGCCAAAATGTTGGACGAAATTGAAGACCAAAGTGTTGGAACTTTGTTCCCTTTAGTTTTAGGACATTTAAACCTTTCCTATTCCCTTATGCCGTGCATCTCCACCTTTCTCCCAAAACCATACACATGCATTCATTATTCATTCTCTCACATGCTCCCATTACTTATCATAATCACATATCATATCACTTATCATTCACCACTTATCATTCATCACTTATCATTCATCACTTATCACTTATCTTATCATTCACCACTTATCACTTATCATATCATTCACCACTTATCATTCATCAAACACATGCATTCACATGTTTTCACAATCTGCCATCATTCCAACCAAAACCGTGCACATGCTATCACCATGCATTCACATGCACTTGTTCCTCCATCATTCCATCCTTTAAAACATTTCACATGCACTTTAATCATTCAACACATGCATTCACTTCATCATTGCAGCCACGTTTCCACTCACATCCATTTAATTCACATGCTTTCACATGCATTTTCAGCCATGCACATTCACCTTGCATTTGCAGAAAATCCACTTCCTTTGCACATGCATTCATCATCATCACTCTAGTTTTAATTCACATGCATTTCAGATTGCATTCCATTCATTCCACGCTTTAATCACATGCATCTTGGCAGATTTCACATGCACACACAAGCATTAGCACATGCAACCTAGCTGTCATGTTCCCCCCATTTCACCTATAAATACTCATTCATTCATTCTCATTCATTCACAATTCATTTCACAACAGAAATTGGTCCCTTGGGGCCGTGCCCTTCACAAAGTCCATCCATTCCATTCATACACTTCATCCATTGCAGAAATGTAGACCATAAACCACCTTTGTGCCGTGAGTCTTCCCCTACAAATCCAAACACCATCCTTCCATATTCCACCACTCCTCTTCCATTCCTCCACCACTCCCCAAACCATTCACACCATCAAACTATCCCTAGACCTTGTGCTACAACGAAGAGGAAGAGAAGAGTGCCTAAACGTTCATACAATTCAAGTTTGAGTTGTTGGAATGTTTAGGTGTTTCTTTGATTTCAATGTTTAATTTCAATGCTCTTTGTTTTGTACGAATGAGGAATGGAAGATAAGAGGGCCTAAACGTTCATACAATTCAAGTTTGAGTTGTTGGAATGTTTAGGTGTTTCTTTGATTCTCTTTGTTTTGTACCATGAGGAACTAAACCCCCCTTGGTTAGGGGGTGATTCGAATATATGTTTATGCTTGCATTTTGATTTGAATACTTCTAATTGCGTTTCATAAGTTGTGGATTCAATTTGTTTAACCGTTTGATTGATAACTTATTTATGTATGCTTATTGAGAATGCGCGCTTAATTTTCATGCATGAATATGACGCTAGAATATAAGTAAGTTTCACCTAATCGTTATGAACTTATATTCACAAGTAGTGGAGGTTGCTTATAAACAATCGCGTTAAACAAATTCTGGGCATAAGTTTCATGCAATCCATAGTAACGAATGCCTCGTCAACACTTATAATTTTCATAGAGCGTAATGATTCTTGCTTGTATCTCTTCTATGCATTCATGTTGAGGACTTGTGGGGAATGTTTTGAATTGTTGTATGCGCTAACCCATCCAATTCAATAACGTTAGGAAGATTTGAAGGTTAATTTGTGCATCACGGTTAACCCGGGGTGTTGAGTTTCATGGTTTATTGAAATGCAATTGGAAATCATTTTATTATGCAAGTATAACATGTATGGAGATGAACCCCTTAGCCATTCTATCATCCATTCATTCCATTCCATCAAATTCGTTTTACAATCTGTTTAGTTTATTAACTTGTTTTGTTATTTCAATTCTCGTCAATTTAAAACCCCCCTTTACTTTCTTGTTGTTTAGTGTTTAGAATTTGTTTAGTTTATGTTTTAAAGTGTTTTGATTCATTTTATTTCCCAATTTCGTCCAAATTCACCAAAGTGCTCAAAACTGCCCAGAAAGTGATTTTAAGGCAGTTTTGAGTGTTTTGGGTGATGTTTGAGTCTTTTGGTTTGTTTTAATGTTTTAAGTGTTTAGTTTTACATTCTTTGAGTTAGTTTAGTGTTTTATATTGTGTTTTTACATTCTTGAGTCAAGTTATTACTTAATTTCGTCCAAATTTGTGTTTGTGCTCAAATCTGCCCAGAAAGTGGTTTTTAGGCAGATTTGAGTGTGTTTGTGTTGTTTTGAGTCTTTTTGTTTGTCTTAGTGTTTTAAAGTTTAGTTTTGCATTCTTTGAGTCTAGTATAGTGTTTCATATTGTTATTTTACGTTTTTGAGTCAAATCCAAGTGGTTAACAATCCCTCCTAATCCCCGGTCCAGAACGATCCCTACTTATATCTATACTACAATTGTCAAAAAGAGGGTTTAATTTGTGTGCGTATAAATCTCGCATCATTAGCCAATACCCTAGCCCCGTTACACCCCTTTGACGTCTATCTTGATCGTTATGTGTTCAATAATGTGGAGTTTGGAATTGATATGAGCTTATGGAATCACTGGTTCTCGTTCTAAGTAGTGGCATTCCATTCATGAGATCATATATATACATGTTAATAATTCCAGAAAATGCTTTCCTTGTTATAACATATGTGAGTGTTCGTCTACATGTTTACATCAATCTTCTCACATATACCTAGTGTAGGGAGTGTAGTCAGAAAATCTGTGTGAAAAACGAGAGTACATCTAGTAAGGAATTGAGGGAATTCTCTAAAGGCATGTTACTACATTCAAATCATGGGGGTATTTGATAAGTGTGGGGGTATTTGATAGGAGCATATTCATGCGACTTAAATGGCTTGTTCTCGTGCATTTACATTATGTTTCTTTAGTTATTTTAGTCCTTTAAGCTATTTTCGTGTGTTTGTAGGTCCAAAGGGCTAAAGGAGCAAAAAGATGCATTTTGGAGACTTTTGGAGCACTTTTGGGCTAAGGATGGATAGCTTATGCTTCGCGCCAAAGTGTTGGACGAAATTGAAGACCTAATTGAAGACCAAAGTGTTGGAACCTTGTTCCCTTTAGTTTTAGGACATTTAAACCTTTCCTATATCCTTAGCCGTGCATAACATTCCAACATTCCACTCCTTCATTTCAGCCACACTCCCACATATCATTACATATCATTCACCACTTATCATATCATTCACTTATCTTATCATCCACTTATCATATCATTCACTTATCATATCATTCACTTATCATATCATTCACTTATCATATCATACACTTATCACTTATCACAACAAAAACCTTGCACATGCACATTCATCCACATGCACCCATAATCATTCACTCATCTTTAATCCACATGCATCTTCCATAAATCAAATCAGCCACATCCACATGCACTTATTCCACTTCATCATTACACCACATTCTCTCTCTTTAATCCACATGCATTCATCATCATTCACTCTAGTTTTAATTCCACATGCATTTCCAGCTTTGCACATGCATTCCCACATGCATTTCCACCCACATGCAACCATAATCATTCATACCTATCAGCCACATGCATTTAATCATTCACTCCACACTCATTGCACATGCATTCCCTTTCATTTCTGTCAAAGCACATGCATTCCCACCCTTTAATCACATGCATAAATCAGCCACATGCATCTCCCATCACCATTTCAGATTTCCACCAAGTTCCTAGCTGTCATGTTCCCTCTCTTTCTCCCTATAAATACCATACACACTTCACACAACATTCATTCATTCTCATTCACTCTTCCATATTCCAGAAATTCGTCAAAACCTCTCCACACCCTTGCAGCAGCCACCAAAACACTTTTCTCCTCCATTGCAGCCACTCCAACCACTCCCCAAACCATTCACACCATCAAACTATCCTTAAACCTTGTGCTACAACGAAGAGGAAGATAAGAGGGCCTAAACGTTCATACAATTCAAGTTTGAGTTGTTGGAATGTTTAGGTGTTTCTTTGATTTCAATGTTTAATTTCAATACTCTTTGTTTTGTACGAATGAGGAATGGAAGAGAAGAGGGCCTAAACGTTCATACAATTCAAGTTTGAGTTGTTGGAATGTTTAGGTGTTTCTTTGATTTCAATGTTTAAATTCAACTAAACCCCCCTTGGCTAGGGGGGGGATTCGAAATATATGTTTATGCTTGCATTTTGATTTGATTACATCTAATTGCGTTTCATAAGTTGTGGATTCAATTTGTTTAACCGTTTGATTGATAACTTATTTATGTATGTTTATTGAGAATGCGCGCTTAATTTTCATGCATGAATATGACGCTAGAATATAAGTGAGTTTCACCTAATAGTTACGAACTTATATTCGCAAGTAGTGGAGGTTGCTTATAAACAATCGCGTTAAACGAATTCTTGGCATAAGTTTCATGCGTATTCCATAGTAACGAATGCCTCGTCAACACTTATAATTTTCATAGAGCGTAATGATTCTTGCTTGTATCTCTATTATGCAATCATGTAGGGGACTTGTGGGGAATGTTTTGGGTTGTCGTATGCAATCATCCAATTCAATAACGTTAGGAAGATTTGAAAGTTAATTTAAGCGGACCTAATTAACTTGGAGCGTTGAGAATTCATGGTTTATTGAAATGCAATTGGAAATCTTTTTATTATGCAAGTGTACATGTATGGAGATGAACCCCTTGGCTATTCTATCATCCATTCATTCCATTTTATCATTTTCATATTTATATTCTGTTTTAATTAGAATCTGTGCATTAGTTTTAATTTCGTCCAAAACTCAATCCCCCTTTACTTTATTGTCCAATTTAGTTAGAAAGTATCTTAGTTTATGTTTCTAAGTGTTTTGATTCAATTTATTACACAAATTCGTCCAAATTCACCAAAGTGCTCAAAACTGCCCAGAAAGTGATTTTAAGGCAGTTTTGAGTGTTTTGGGTGATGTTTGAGTCTTTTGGTTTGTTTTAGTGTTTTAAAGTTTAGTTTTACATTCTTTGAGTCTAGTTTAGTGTTTTATATTGTGTTTTTACGTTTTTGAGTCAAATCCAAGTGATTAACAATCCCTCCTAATCCCCGGTCCAGAACGATCCCTACTTACATACTTGCTACAATTGTCAAAAAGAGGGTTTAATTTGTGTGCGTATAAATCTCGCATCAGCGCGCTTACTTTTCATGCATGAATTTGACGCTAGAATATAAGTGAGTTTCACCTAATCGTTACGAACTTATATTCACAAGTAGTGGAGGTTGCTTATAAACAATCGCGTTAAACGAATTCTTGGCATAAGTTTCATGCGTATTCCATAGTAACGAATGCCTCGTCAACACTCATAATCTTCATAGGGCGTAATGATTCTTGCTTGTATCTCTATTATGCAATCATGTAGGGGACTTGTAGGGAATGTTTTGGGTTGTCGTATGCAATCATCCAATTCAATAACGTTTGGAAGATTTGAAAGTTAATTTAAGCGGACCTAATTAACTTGGAGCGTTGAGAATTAATGATTTGTTGAAATGCAATTGGAAATCGTTTTATTATGCAAGTATAACATATGTGGAGATGAACCCCGTAGCTAACTTTCCATCCATTCAATTCCATCAATTTCATCTTTAACTTTTGGAGTTCTTTCTTCTTTTGTTTCTGTTTTCATGTTTAATTTAACTTGTTGTTCAATTTTATTAAACATGTGGAACTAATTTCTTTTTAGTTAGAGGCGAATTTGAAGCCATGTACATATGTTGGTTATGATTTGATTTACTCCAGTTATGCATTCATGAACTTTAGATGTGGTTTACTTTTCTGTTTTGATTAAGAACTTGTTTATGTATGTGGGTTGAGGGTCGACACTTAATTTGCATGCCTAAACTTGATGCTAGGATATAAGGGAATTTCACCTAATCGTTATGAACTTATATTCATGAGTAGTAAAGATCGCTAGTCACGATTGTGTTTAGTAAACCCTAGGCTGGATTAACATGCGTATTCCATAGTTATGAATGCCTAGTCGATGTTTATGATTTCCGTTGAACTTAATGATCTTTGTAGGGGACTTGTAGGGAATGTTTTGGGTTGTCGTATGCAATCATCCAATTCAATAACGTTAGGAAGATTTGAAAGTTAATTTAAGCGGACCTAATTAACTTGGAGCGTTGAGAATTAATGGTTTATTGAAATGCAATTGGAAATCGTTTTATTATGCAAGTGTAACATGTATGGAGATGAACCCCTTAGCTATTCTATCATCCATTCATTCCATTTCATCAATTTCATATTTACATTCTGTCTAGTTTATTAACTTGTTTCGTTATTTCAATTTTCGTCAAATCCTAAATCCCCCTTTACTTTAATGTCCAATTTAGTTAGAAAGTGTATTAGTTTGTGTTTATAAGTGTTTTGGTTCAATTTGTTTCACAAATTCGTCCAAATTCACCAAAGTGCTCAAAACTGCCCAGAAAGTGTTTTTAAGGCAGTTTTGAGTGCTTTGGGTGATGTTTGAGTCTTTTGGTTTGTTTTAGTGTTTCAAGCATTTAGTTTCGCATTCGTTGAGTCTAGTTTAGTGTTTTAAACTTTATTTTACGTTTTTGAGTCAGTTTCCAAGTGATTTGCAATCCCTCCTAATCCCCGGTTAAGAACGATCCCTACTTACATACTTACTACAATTGACAAAAAGAGAGTTTAATTTGTGCGCGTATAAATCTCGCATCAAATTTTGGCGCCGTTGCCGGGGATTAGCAAATTTGCTAATCTCTTGGATTGTTTGTTTATGTTATGTATTTTAGTTTTAGTTTTTGATTTGTGTTTTGTTTGTTGAATTCAAAATACTAGAGAAGAACAACATGGCACTTGATAATGCTTCTCTTTTGTCACAGCTCATGGAAAGGTCTCAAATGCAAAGTGTTGATATATTTGATCTTCAATCAAGGAATAACATGTTTTCCAATACTTACAGTTCAGATTGGAGTGATCATTCAAACTCTATGTGGTGGGAACCTCAAAATGTTCAACAAGAAGGATATTGGCAGCCACCTCATATTCAATATGCCCAACCAAACTCAAGTTGGTCAATAGATTATAATCAAAAGCTTAATGAATTAATTTGTTTGGTGCAGGGCTCACAAAATCAAGTCAAGGAGGGCCAAAATCAAGACAAAAGGTTGGACCACTTGGAAAAGCAAATTGGGCAGATCGCGGAGTTCGTAGGACAGTTTCGAGACCAAGGCGAACTCCCTAGTTCAACCATTGCAAAGCCGAAGGGAGAATTTGAAACTGCCAAGGAAATCATGTTGAGAAGTGACAAGGAGGTTGGAACGGACCCTCAACCATCAAAATCAAATCACAAGGAAGAGGAATACACCCAACCCACGGCAAGGGTGGAAACACCTTTACCGGAGGCACCTATTGCTCCTATGCCATCTAATTCAAGTAAGGTTGTTCCAAATTTAATTAGTTCTAACCCCATTCCACCTAATATCCCTATTCCTTGCAGGTTCATGAATTCCAAGGAAGAAGAAAGTGAAAAAGACATCTTGGAAGCCCTTCCAAAGGTGAAAAGTAGGGACTGTCATGAATTCATCAAAGAGGACGTTCTTGAAACCACAAAACCCAATGAAGTTGAATTTGATGACATTGGACAAGTCATAACCATCACATGCAATCTGGCCAAGTCCAATATCCCTGAAACTTTGATGCGAAATATATTAAGCACACAAATTAAACCCTCTTCTGACAATTGTAGCAAAGTATGTAAGTAGGGATCGTTCAAAACCGGGGATTAGGAGGGATTGCTAAACTCTTGAAAACTGACCTAAGAACTCCAAAACGAAGTTAAAAACACTAATTTGGACTCAAAGAATGAAAAACCAAAGTTAAAACACTAAAACAAAACAAAAACTCAAAATAGCAACTAGAAGACTCAAAACTGCCTAAAAACCACTTTCTGGGCAGTTTTGAGCACCTACACTAATTTGGACGAAATTGATGCGATAATTATACGCACACAAATTAAACCCTCTTTTTATCAATTGTAGTGAAGAATGTAAGTAGGGATCGTTCTGGACCGGGGATTAGGAGGGATTGTTAATCACTTGGAAACTGACTCAAATACGTAAAAACAAGTTTAAAACACTATACTAGACTCAAAGAATGCAAAACTAAACTTTAAAACACCAAAACAAACCAAAAGACTCAAAACAGCACCAAAACACTCAAAACTGCCTTAAAAACACAATCTGGGCAGTTTTGAACACTAGACACAACTTTGGACGAAAATTGGTTTTACTTTGACCTAAGACACTTAAAAACACAAACTAAAGTGATTTCTAACTACTATGACTCAACAAAGTAAAGGGGGATTGGTTTTGGACGAATTTAAAAACAAAACAAACTTTTTAAATTAGAACAGATTGTAAAAACGAATTTGATGGAATTGAATGGATGGGAAGCTAGCTAAGGGGCTCATCTCCACACATGTTATACTTGCATATAAAACGATTTCCAATTGCTTTTCAATTACCCATGAATTCTCAACGCCCCAAGTTAATTAGGTTCGCTTAAATTAACCTTCAGATTTTCCTAACGTTATTGAATTGGATGATTGCATACGACAACCCAAAACATTCCCCACAAGTCCCCTACATGATTGCATAATAGAGATACAAGCAAGAATCATTAAGTTCTATGAAAACCATAAGCATTGACGAAGCACTTGTTACTATGATTGCATGAAACTTGTGCCAAGAATTTACTTAACGCGATTGAGATCATCAACCTTTACTACTTGTGAATATAATTCCATAACGCTTAGGTGAAATTTCCTTATATCCTAGCATCCAATTTATGCATGATAATTAAGCGTGCACTCTCAACCAACACACACAAATCAATGTAATTCACATAGATAAGTAAATTGAATTCACAATTTATGAAACGCAATTAGAAGTAATCAATTCATATAGCAAGTATGTTCATGGTTTCGAATCCCCCCCTAGCCAAGGGGGGTTTTAGTTCCTCATACGCACAAAACAAAGAGAATTGAAATTAAACATTGAATTCAAAGGAAAAGAAACACCTAGAAATTCCAGCGACGCTAACTCGAATTGCATGAACTCCCGAGCTTCCTTATCCTCCTCCTTGGTGCGGCAAGGGTCTAGGGACAGGTTTAGGGCCTTAGGTGTATGGATGCATGGTTATGGAGGGATGTAGTAGTGTTTAGGGGAAGGGGATGGTGCGGCAAAGCTTAAAACTAAGGAGAAAGGTGTTTGGTGGCTGCGGCAAGGGTGTGGAGAGGGTTGGACGAATTTCTGGAATTAATGAATGTGTATGAGAGGTGGTGATCTGATCTAGGGGTTAATATGAGTATATATAGGCACTTAAAACCCTAGGGTAATCAGATATGGACTTGAATAACCCAAATCCACAAGGAAATAGGCTTAGAAATCAGAAATAGAAAGGGATAATGCTTCCTAGGTGCAGCAGGTAAGGAGATAAGGTGATAAGGCTTCTAGAATGCCTTGCAAGGCAAGGGAAATCAGCTTTCTAGAAGGATTTGGGGCGCCACTTTTGTAGGAGATAAGATAAGGTTCCTAGAATCATGTTTTAAGGGCCAAATTTGTAGGGAAAAAGAGATAAGGGTGCAGCACCTTTGTAGGGATAATGTTAGGGCTTCTAGAAAGCCTAAAAACTAAGGGGATTTGGATAAAACCCACGGCAAAGATAGGATAGGGCATCTAAGGCTTCTAGAAACCCTCCAAGATAAGGTAAAGTGCATGGCATTGATAGAAGCATATTTATGCGCCTTAGTTAGCTAGTTCTTATGCATTTATGTTGTGTTTTCTTACTTAATTTAGTGTTTAAAGTCATTTTCGTGTGTTTATAGGTTCATATGGCTAAGGATGCAAAAGGATGCCTTTCGGAGCCTTTTGGAGCAAATTAGAGATTGGAATGGATTGCATATGCTTAAAGCCAAGTAGATGGACGAAATTGAAGACCAAAGGAATGAAAATGAAGAACAAAGAGTTCACATTCATCACCAACACAACCATGCATCCACACATTCTTTCTCCATCATTGCCGTGCAAAACACCATCATTGCAGCCACATGCACATTCCACTTCATCATTTCAGATTTCCACCATCAACAAAGAACCATTCATTAATCACATGCACTTTAATCATTCAATCACACCAACACACATTCAATCTCCAACCTTTCACATGCATTCCATCTTTTAATTTAATCACATGCACATTCACCTTGCCTTTGCAGAAAATCCACTTCATAACACATGCATCTTGGCAGATTTCACATGCACTCATGCACATTCACCTTAATCATTCACATAGCTTTAATCCACATGCATTTCCACCTAGATTTCCACCTCACAACCACCAGAAATCAACCAAAACCGTGCATTCCCTTTCATTTCTGTCAAAGCACATGCATTTCCACCCTTTAGTCACATGCACAAACAGCCACATGCATCTCCCATCACCATTTCAGCTTTCCACCTAATTCCTAGTCATCATGTTCCCCCCATTTCACCTATAAATAAGCATGCATTGCAGCCACAAACAACACACTCTTCCATTTCAGAAAACCATCTCTCATACACATTCATTCACGCCAGAAATTCCTCCCCTCTCTCTAGCACTACCATACTTCACCATTCTTCATATTTTCTGCCCAAAAACACTCCTTACCTTCCCCTACATCCATCCCTACCCTAAACACATCCTTCTACATCATCCATAACCCCCAAAACTCACCAAAACCCCTTGTGCCGCAGCAACTAGAGGAGAAGAGGCCTAAACGTTCATACAATTCAAGATTGAGTTGTTGGAATTTTTAGGTGTACTTCGATTCTTGTTTTCAATGTTTACTTTGTTATTACTCTCTAAGTTTGTTGTAATCATGAGTGGCTAAACCCCTAATTAGTTAGGGGAAAGTTTGAAGCCATGAACATGTTTGAAATATGAATTGATTTCTTCCAATTGTGATTTGTTAATTTGTGATTGCAATTCAATTATCATGTTTATTAAAGACTTGTTTTTGTATGTTGATTAGGGATGCATACTTAGTCTTCATGCATAAACTCGATGCTAGTTTATAAACGAGTTTCACCTAATCGTCACAAGTTTATAAACATGAGTAGTGAAGGTTGCTAGTCACAACCGCGTTAATTGAATTCTTGGCAAAAGTATCATGCATTCATAGTTACAATTGCCTCGTCAATACTTATAATTTTCATAGAGCATAATGATCTCTCATTGTATCTCTTCTATGCATTCATGTTGAGAACCATTGGAGAATGATTTGAATTGTCGCATGCATCATCCAATTCAATAACTTAAGGAAAATTTGAGAGTTAATTAGTGCATCACGGTTAACTTGGGGTGTTGAGCATCATAGTTAATGAAAAACAATTGGAGAATCGATTCATATATATAAATGTGTCATGTGTGGAGAATGGACCTCTAACTAATCCATCCATCATCTTGTTTCTCAAATCCGTTTATACAATCTGCCTAGTTTATTAACTTGTTTTATTTAATTTAATTTCGTCAAAACCTTAATCCCCCTTTACTTTAGTGTCCAACTTAGTTAGAAAGTGTCTTAGTTTGTGTTTTTAAGTGTTTTGATTCAATTTGTTACACAAATTCGTCCAAATTCACCAAAGTGCTCAAAACTGCCCAGAAAGTGTTTTTAAGGCAGTTTTGAGTGTTTTGGGTGATGTTTGAGTCTTTTGGTTTGTTTTAGTGTTTTAAAGTTTAGTTTTGCATTCTTTGAGTCTAGTAAGTGTTTTATATTGTGTTCTTACGTTTTTGAGTCAATTTCACATTGATTAGCATCCCTAGTTAATCCCCGGTCTAGAACGATCCCTATTTGCTCATTTACTACAATTGTCATCCATAGGGTTTAATTTGTGTGTTTAACTATTTTCGCATCAAATTTTGGCGCCGTTGCCGGGGATTAGCAAAATTGCTAATCCCTTGTGTTTTTGCCGTATGTTTTTAGTGTAATTTACCTAGTTTTCTCATTTTGTTTTGTTTTCTTGGTTTAGGTACTAGTGCATGACGTGGAGTTCTCAAACTGTGCATGCACATATCTTAGACTTTAACGACGATTTTGAACGTGATTTGAGAAGAAAGAGGAGGCATCCCGAACCTAGTGAACCTTGTTCAAGTTCAGAGGCCGAATCTGAGTTTGAAAGTGTGGAAGAAGAAGTTATGGCAGCAGACAATCGGACCATTAAAGAGCTTTCGGCCTCGGGGTTGGCCAATGCCGCACCATTATGCATTCAATACCCCGCGGCTGCCCAAGGCAAGACCGATGAATTCGAGTTGAAGTCAAGCTTGTTGCACCACATTCCGAAATACCATGGGCTTTCCATGGAAGATCCCAACAAGCATCTCAAGGAGTTCGAGGTTGTTTGTTCGAGCATGACACCCATAAATGTCGATGGGAACATTCTAATGATGAAAGCTTTTCCATTCTCTCTTGTGGAAAAGGCTAAGGATTGGCTTTATGAATTGGCACCCGGGACCGTTACTTCTTGGGAGAGCATGAAGAGAGCGTTCTTGGAGAAGTTCTTCCCTACTTCAAGAGTCATTCTCTTGAGGAAGAAAATTAGCGGAATCCAACAAAGTCAAGGAGAAACTTTTCCGGCATACTACGAGCGTTTTAAAGCCCTTGTTGCATCATGTCCTCAACATCAAATGAAGGAGGAGCTTCTCCTTCAATATTTCTATGAGGGCCTTCTTCCCATTGAAAGGCAAATGCTCGATGCTTCGGCGGGAGGTGCATTGGTGGACAAAACTCCTATGGCAGCCAAGACCCTAATCGCAAACCGTGCTCTAAATGCACAACAATATGAAGGACTTGGGCAAAGGGACCCCCCACGGCAACAAGTGAATGAGGTAAGTTCTCAATCCGACCTTCAAACTCAATTAGCTAATCTTACTTCTATTGTGTCTCAGATGGCCGAAGGAATGAAGATACAAGGACCGATTGTATGTTGATAGAAGCATATTTATGCGCCTTAGTTAGCTAGTTCTTATGCATTTATGTTGTGTTTTCTTACTTAATTTAGTGTTTAAAGTCATTTTCGTGTGTTTATAGGTTCATATGGCTAAGGATGCAAAAGGATGCCTTTCGGAGCCTTTTGGAGCAAATTAGAGATTGGAATGGATTGCATATGCTTAAAGCCAAGAAGATGGACGAAATTGAAGACCAAAGGAATGAAAATGAAGAACAAAGAGTTCACATTCATCACCAACACAACCATGCATCCACACATTCTTTCACCATCATTGCAGCCACATGCACTTGTTCCCCTTTCATCATTCCCTTTATTCTTTCATCATTCCATCCACTCATTCATCAAACCACTCCCATCCATTTCATCATTGCAAACATTCAAACAAACACCACACAATGCCGTGGCTCCTATCCCATTTCCAGATTTCCCCTTTGCATTTCCCCTTCATAAATCAGCCACATGCACTTTAATCATTCAATCACACCAACACACATTCAATCTCCAACCTTTCACATGCATTCCATCTTTTAATTTAATCACATGCACATTCACCTTGCCTTTGCAGAAAATCCACTTCATAACACATGCATCTTGGCAGATTTCACATGCACTCATGCACATTCACCTTAATCATTCACATAGCTTTAATCCACATGCATTTCCACCTAGATTTCCACCTCACAACCACCAGAAATCAACCAAAACCGTGCATTCCCTTTCATTTCTGTCAAAGCACATGCATTTCCACCCTTTAATCACATGCACAAACAGCCACATGCATCTCCCATCACCATTTCAGCTTTCCACCTAATTCCTAGTCATCATGTTCCCCCCATTTCACCTATAAATAAGCATGCATTGCAGCCACAAACAACACACTCTTCCATTTCAGAAAACCATCTCTCATACACATTCATTCACGCCAGAAATTCCTCCCCTCTCTCTAGCACTACCATACTTCACCATTCTTCATATTTTCTGCCCAAAAACACTCCTTACCTTCCCCTACATCCATCCCTACCCTAAACACATCCTTCTACATCATCCATAACCCCCAAAACTCACCAAAACCCCTTGTGCCGCAGCAACTAGAGGAGAAGAGGCCTAAACGTTCATACAATTCAAGATTGAGTTGTTGGAATTTTTAGGTGTACTTCGATTCTTGTTTTCAATGTTTACTTTGTTATTACTCTCTAAGTTTGTTGTAATCATGAGTGGCTAAACCCCTAATTAGTTAGGGGAAAGTTTGAAGCCATGAACATGTTTGAAATATGAATTGATTTCTTCCAATTGTGATTTGTTAATTTGTGATTGCAATTCAATTATCATGTTTATTAAAGACTTGTTTTTGTATGTTGATTAGGGATGCATACTTAGTCTTCATGCATAAACTCGATGCTAGTTTATAAACGAGTTTCACCTAATTGTCACAAGTTTATAAACATGAGTAGTGAAGGTTGCTAGTCACAACCGCGTTAATTGAATTCTTGGCAAAAGTATCATGCATTCATAGTTACAATTGCCTCGTCAACACTTATAATTTTCATAGAGCATAATGATCTCTCATTGTATCTCTTCTATGCATTCATGTTGAGAACCATTGGAGAATGATTTGAATTGTCGCATGCATCATCCAATTCAATAACTTAAGGAAAATTTGAGAGTTAATTAGTGCATCACGGTTAACTTGGGGTGTTGAGCATCATAGTTAATGAAAAACAATTGGAGAATCGATTCATATATAAATGTGTCATGTGTGGAGAATGGACCTCTAACTAATCCATCCATCATCTTGTTTCTCAAATCCGTTTATACAATCTGCCTAGTTTATTAATCTGTGCATTTAATTTAATTTCGTCAAAACCTTAATCCCCCTTTACTTTAGTGTCCAACTTAGTTAGAAAGTGTCTTAGTTTGTGTTTTTAAGTGTTTTGATTCAATTTGTTACACAAATTCGTCCAAATTCACCAAAGTGCTCAAAACTGCCCAGAAAGTGTTTTTAAGGCAGTTTTGAGTGTTTTGGGTGATGTTTGAGTCTTTTGGTTTGTTTTAATGTTTTAAGTGTTTAGTTTTACATTCTTTGAGTTAGTTTAGTGTTTTATATTGTGTTTTTACATTCTTGAGTCAAGTTATTACATAAATTCGTCCAAATTTGTGTTTGTGCTCAAATCTGCCCAGAAAGTGGTTTTTAGGCAGATTTGAGTGTGTTTGTTTTGTTTTGAGTCCTTTGAGTCTTTGTGAACGTTTTTAACTTTGTTTCTATGTTTTTGAGTCAAATCCAAGTGATTAACAATCCCTCCTAATCCCCGGTCCAGAACGATCCCTACTTGCACCTATACTACAAATGATAAAAAGAGGGTTAATTTGTGTGCGTATAAATCTCGCACCAAATTTTGGCGCCGTTGCCGGGGATTAGCAAAATTGCTAATCCCTTGTGTTTTTGCTGTATGTTTTTAGTGTAATTTACCTAGTTTTCTCATTTTGTTTTGTTTTCTTGGTTTAGGTACTAGTGCATGACGCGGAGTTCTCAAACTGTGCATGCACATATCTTAGACTTTAACGACGATTTTGAACGTGATTTGAGAAGAAAGAGGAGGCATCCCGAACCTAGTGAACCTAGTTCAAGTTCAGAGGCCGAATCTGAGTTTGAAAGTGTGGAAGAAGAAGTTATGGCAGCAGACAATCGGACCATTAAAGAGCTTTCGGCCTCGGGGTTGGCCAATGCCGCACCATTATGCATTCAATACCCCGCGGCTGCCCAAGGCAAGACCGATGAATTCGAGTTGAAGTCAAGCTTGTTGCACCACATTCCGAAATACCATGGGCTTTCCATGGAAGATCCCAACAAGCATCTCAAGGAGTTCGAGGTTGTTTGTTCGAGCATGACACCCATAAATGTCGATGGGAACATTCTAATGATGAAAGCTTTTCCATTCTCTCTTGTGGAAAAGGCTAAGGATTGGCTTTATGAATTGGCACCCGGGACCGTTACTTCTTGGGAGAGCATGAAGAGAGCGTTCTTGGAGAAGTTCTTCCCTACTTCAAGAGTCATTCTCTTGAGGAAGAAAATTAGCGGAATCCAACAAAGTCAAGGAGAAACTTTTCCGGCATACTACGAGCGTTTTAAAGCCCTTGTTGCATCATGTCCTCAACATCAAATGAAGGAGGAGCTTCTCCTTCAATATTTCTATGAGGGCCTTCTTCCCATTGAAAGGCAAATGCTCGATGCTTCGGCGGGAGGTGCATTGGTGGACAAAACTCCTATGGCAGCCAAGACCCTAATCGCAAACCGTGCTCTAAATGCACAACAATATGAAGGACTTGGGCAAAGGGACCCCCCACGGCAACAAGTGAATGAGGTAAGTTCTCAATCCGACCTTCAAACTCAATTAGCTAATCTTACTTCTATTGTGTCTCAGATGGCCGAAGGAATGAAGATACAAGGACCGATTGTATGTGGTGTATGTTCTATCCAAGGACACCCTTCGGAAAAATGCCCACAATTGATTGAGAATGGGGGATGGGAGAGTGCAAATGCTATTGGATTTCCGAGCCACAATCAACCAAGGAATGATCCATATTCCAACACATACAATCCGGGTTGGAGAGACCATCCAAACTTCAAGTGGAGGGAACCTCAACAACCTCAACAACAAGGAGGCTTTAGACAACAACCCCCGGGGTTCTACACCAAGCCATTCGGCCCCAATCCAAACCAAGCACAACCTGCCCAAAACAATCAAGGTACGTCGTTGGGAAATGAAACACTTCTTAAATTACTTACCAATTTGTCTCAGGGGCAAGAGGATCAAACCAAAGCCATGCAAAACCAAGACAAAAGGGTGGATCACTTGGAGAAACAAATTGGGCAGATTGCGGAATTTGTAGGACAATTCCGAGACAAAGGCAAGCTCCCTAGCTCAACCATTGTCAATCCAAGGGGAGGATTCGAATCTGCCAAGGCAATCATGTTGAGAAGTGGTAAGGAGGTCGGAACCACCCCAAGCACGTCCAAAACAAGTCAAGAAGAGGACGTGTTGCTGCAAGAAGAGGAGGAACAAGGAATAAAGGCCACGGCAAGGGTGAAAGAATCTTTGCCGCAGCCCCCTATTGTGCCAAAACCGTCCAACATGCCTAAGGTAAGTCCAAATTCGACCTTGTCAAGTTCTATTCCACTAAACGTGCCCTTTCCTAGCAGGTTTAGGCAATCAAAGAAGGAGGAGAGTGAAAAGGACATTTTGGAAACCTTTAGGAAAGTTCAAGTCAACATTCCGCTCCTTGATGCAATCAAGCAAGTCCCTAAGTATGCCAAGTTCTTAAAAGAGCTTTGCATCACTAGGAAGAGGATTTCGACCAAGGAAGTGGTGAAGGTAGGTGAGAATGTGTCCGCCATCTTGCAACGCAAACTACCTCCCAAATGCAAAGATCCGGGTAGTTTTACCATTCCTTGTGTCATTGGTAACACTAGATTTGAATCTGCCATGCTTGATTTAGGTGCTTCTATAAATGTTATGCCATATTCCATTTATGCATCTATGAACCTAGGAGTGTTGAAAAATGATGGTGTTATCATACAATTGGCCGATAGATCTAATGCTTATCCAAAAGGAGTTTTGGAAGATGTTTTAGTGCAGGTTAATCATTTGATCTTTCCGGCGGATTTCTATGTTCTTGAGATGGATGAATCGGATCATGCACCCTCGCTGCCCATTCTACTTGGAAGGCCATTCATGAAGACGGCCCGTACTAAGATTGACGTGTTTAATGGAACTTTGTCCATGGAATTTGATGGGGAAGTGGTTAATTTCAATCTTTCTGATTCCATTAAGTATCCTAGTGAAGATCATTCATGTTTCTCTATTGATATTGTTGACTCTTTGGCGCAGGGATATCTTGAAGATTTGAATGACGATGCACTTGAAAAGGTCATTACAAGAGGTGTAGAAGTCAAAACCAAGGAGGCAAGCTATATGCAAACCCACGGCACACTTGAACAAACCTATGCCGTGCCTCCTAGTGAGGAATTCCTTGAAGTAGTTGCTGCCCTTGAGTCATTACCTAAACATGAGGGAAAGTTTCCTAACCGTGAGTCCATTCCCATTTCGACTAACAAATTGCTTCCATCCATTATTCAGGGACCTATTCTTGAACTCAAACCTTTACCAAGTCATTTGAAGTACATTTTCTTGGGGGAAAACGAGACACTACCTGCCATCATCTCTTCCTCCCTCACGGCACAAGAGGAGGAGAAATTAGTTCGTGTATTGAAGGAGTACAAATCTGCCCTAGGTTGGACATTGGCCGATATTAAAGGTATAAGCCCTACAACTTGTATGCATCACATATTTCTTGAGGAGGGGGCCAAACCAACTAGAGAGGCTCAACGCCGTCTTAACCCTCCGATGATGGAAGTTGTGAAAAAGGAGATAATTAAACTTCTAGATTGTGGAGTTATTTATCCTATCTCCGATAGTCGTTGGGTTTCACCTATCCAATGTGTGCCTAAGAAATCTGGGGTAACGGTTGTGGAGAATTCCGAGAATGAGCTTGTGCCTATGAGAATTCAAACCGGTTGGCGGGTATGCATTGATTATAGGAAGATAAATTCCACCACAAGGAAGGACCACTTCCCATTGCCGTTCCTAGATCAAATGTTGGAAAGGTTAGCAGGTCATTCCTTTTATTGTTTTCTTGATGGTTATTCCGGTTATAACCAAATTGTCATTGCTCCGGATGATCAAGAAAAGACCACTTTTACTTGTCCCTTTGGAACGTTTGCATATCGACGCATGCCATTTGGCTTGTGTAATGCTCCTGCCACGTTTCAAAGGTGTATGGTAAGCATATTTTCTGATTATGTTGAGAAGATTATTGAGATATTCATGGACGACTTTAGTGTTTTTGGTGATTCATTTGATCATTGTTTGGATAATCTCACTTTAATCTTGAAACGTTGTGTTGAAACAAATCTTGTTTTAAATTGGGAAAAATGTCACTTTATGGTTAAACAAGGTATTGTTTTGGGTCATATAATCTCTGAAAAAGGAATTGAAGTTGATAAGTCTAAAGTAGATCTTGTACGCTACTTACCCTCTCCTACTTCGGTTAGAGAGGTTCGTTCTTTTCTTGGTCATGCAGGATTCTATAGACGATTTATCAAGGACTTTTCCAAGATTGCACAACCCCTATGCCGCCTCCTCCAAAAAGATGTGTCTTTTGAGTTCAACGAGGCATGCGAGAAGTCATTCAAGCATCTCAAAGAGCTCCTAACCACGGCACCCATCATAACTCCCCCAGATTGGTCCATTCCATTTGAATTGATGTGTGATGCCTCGGATTATGCACTTGGGGCTGTTTTGGGTCAAAGGAAAAATAAACAGTCACATGTTATTTATTATGCTTCCCGCACTTTAAATGATGCTCAATTGAATTATTCTACAACCGAAAAAGAACTCTTGGCGGTTGTATTTGCTTTAGATAAGTTTAGATCATATCTTCTTGGTACTAAAGTAATTGTTTTCACTGACCATGCAGCCTTGAAGTATCTTCTCACCAAAAAGGAGGCTAAGCCAAGACTCATTCGTTGGATGCTCCTACTTCAAGAGTTCGATCTTGAAATCCGAGACAAGAAAGGGTGTGAAAACGTGGTGGCTGACCACCTAAGTAGAATGGTGCGTGAGGAAGAGTCCACCCCCATTTTAGAAACGTTTCCGGATGAGCAACTTCTGTCCATTGAGGTAAGAACCCCTTGGTATGCCGATTTGGTCAATTTCTTGGTGTCTAAGCAAGTTCCTAGTACCCTAAACAAGTTCCAACGTGATAAACTTGTTCATGATGCACGTTTTTATGTTTGGGATGATCCATATTTATGGAAATTCTGCCCAGATCAGATTGTGCGTAGATGTGTGCCCGAATCTGAATTTAATTCCATTCTTACATTCTGCCATACTTATGCATGTGGGGGACATTTTGGCACCCAAAGGACAGCCCTAAAGGTGTTACAATCTGGATTTTATTGGCCTAATCTCTTTAAAGATGCTAAAATGTTTTGTTTAACATGCGATAAGTGTCAAAGAACAGGTAACATAGGGCCTAAGGACCAAATGCCACAACAATCTCTCTCATTTGTGGAAATTTTTGATGTGTGGGGTATTGATTTCATGGGCCCCTTCCCTCCATCTTTTGGTTTCACTTATATCTTGCTAGCTGTCGATTATGTTTCCAAATGGGTGGAAGCCAAAGCCACCCGTACTAACGATTCTAAGGTTGTTGCAGATTTTGTGAAATCTAATATTTTTGCTAGGTTTGGGATGCCACGAGTTTTAATTAGTGATGGGGGTTCTCACTTTCGTAACCGCACCATTGAAGCTTTGCTCAAGAAGTACAACGTTACTCATAAGGTTTCCACACCTTATCACCCTCAAACTAATGGGCAAGCGGAGGTTTCAAATAGGGAGATCAAACAAGTCCTAGAGAAAACCGTGGGACCCTCAAGAAGAGATTGGAGTTTGCGCTTGGACGATGCATTGTGGGCCTATCGTACGGCTTACAAAACTCCCCTTGGCATGTCACCTTTTCGGCTTATATATGGTAAGCCATGTCATTTGCCCGTTGAGTTAGAGCACAAGGCACATTGGGCTGTGAAAACCTTCAATTTGGACATAGACGCTGCTGGAGTTCATAGGAAGCTCCAATTAGATGAACTTGAGGAGATTAGGAACGAGGCTTACGAGAATGCTCGCATCTACAAGGACAAGACGAAGGCTTATCATGATAAGATGCTTCGTACCAAAACGTTCTCCAAGGGGCAGAAAGTGTTGCTTTTTGATTCAAGACTTCGGTTATTCCCTGGTAAGTTACGTTCTAAATGGATTGGACCTCTTGTTGTTACTAATGTTTTTTCTCATGGTGCAGTCCAAGTCCAAAGCTTAAAAAGTGGCCACGAGTTCAAGGTGAACGGACATAGATTGAAGCCATACTATGAGAACTTTGTGGAGCATGTCGTGGAGGAGATCCCACTCCATGCCGTGGGCTCCAATGGAGCATGAACGTGTCTTCGTCCGGCTGCAAGACGTTAAAGAAAGCGCTACTTGGGAGGCAACCCATGCAATTCAACAAAGGAAGCTCAAGGAATCACTCCAATTCCAGATTTGCGTTCCTAAACCCTTCACTTTGTTGTTTATTTCGAATCTGCCTATTTAGTTGTTTTACTTGCTGTTTGTGTGTTTCTTTGTGTTTTGTGTGATTTTATGCTTGAAACATTGAGGACAATGTTTGATTTAAGTGTGGGGGGGTAACTAAGTGTTTTTGATGCAAATTCATGGGATTTTATCACCCTTTACTTATAGACTTGTTCCTTGCTGTTTTTAAGTGTTTTTAAGCAGTTTTGGTGTGTTTTAGTGTGTTTTGAAGTAAAAATCCGAAAATCACATAAAAATTTGAAAAATTTGTTTTAAAAACCCAAAAAGAGTTGTTTTCAAAGTGTTTTTGTGTGTTTGTTTTTGTTTTAGGGTACCTTCCAACACAATGATGAGGATTCGGTTTGTAATTACATGGCTGTTAAAGAGAGTGATTAACATGGATGAAAGTTTGATTTACTCTTTGTGTATGCTTGGTTGTGGTTATAACTTATGACTTCACATGCAATCAAAAAAAAAAAATAAAAAAATAAAAAAATAAAAAATCAGTTTTTGTAACATGCTTGAAGGAAGGAACTCAAATTAACGCTACAACCTTGTGAGACTTGAGCCTAAACGTTTATTTGGAGAGTTAGAATCTGTGCATTTTTGTTTTCTAAGTCGTTGCATGATCTCATTATTCTTTGCTTGGTTACTACTTAGAGGCGTTTCATCATTTAGTTCCAAATGCTAGAACTCATGCCCATTTCATTCAAAGCATGTTATTGATTTGCATAACACAAATTCAAGATGAAGTTGTGTAGTGACCACCACCTTAGCCATATTGCCGTGTATCCCATGTCATTTTATGTTTAAGTTAACCCACATTATCCTCACCTAGCCTAGATTAGGACCATCCACACCCTTGTTCTTAAAGCTTAGTAAAGCATGATTCAAATTGAATTTCTTTCGATTTATGTTGGCAGAAAACAAGTGTGGGGGAAGTGTTCTTGTGTGAGAATTTGTGTGCCATAGGCACGGCATGAAAGAAAAGAAAAAGAAAAAAAAAAAGGCGTGAAAAGTATGAAAAAGAGTTGAAAAGTTGTGAAAAAGAATTCCAAAGTATTGTTTGTTGAAGTAAGGGTCCAAAACAATGAATTCGGCCCTAAGGAGTTGTCTAAGTCTTCCCCTTGTGTTTTAAAGTTAAATTCTGCAATCTAAATGAATTCTAAGTCTTAAGTACACTACTTTGCTTACTATTACTTAAAGAACGCTTGTTCTCCTTATCTTTTCTTTGTTAACCACTACCCCAAGCCCCGTTACAACCCTTGACTTCATTCTTGAGTGTTATGTGTTTCAATTTGTGGAGTTTGAATTTGGTATGAGCATATGGTCATTGGTTCTCGCATCTAAGTAGTAGCATTCCATTCATGAGATCATTTCTAAACATGCTTATTAACTCCATAAATTGCGTTCTTTGTTATACGTATATGTGAGCATTCGTTTTCATATTTACATCAATCTTCTCACATATAACTAGTATAGGGTGTGTAGTTAGAAAATCTGAGTGAAAATTGAGTGCATATCTTGTAAGGATTGAGCAAATTCTCTAAGGCATGTTACTACATTCAAAACATTCTTTTAATCGATTAATTGTGAACTAGTAAGTGGTGACTATGATTAAGTATGTTCTCAATTGTAAAGATGACTCAAATCTGTGGGGATGATGATTTTTAACATGTCATGTACCATTGGAAATCCCTGAGGTGAACGTTGGAAGGTTTAGGTTATGTTTTGTTTCTTTGTTTTGCTCGAGGACTAGCAAAAGCTAAGTGTGGGGGAATTTGATAGAAGCATATTTATGCGCCTTAGTTAGCTAGTTCTTATGCATTTATGTTGTGTTTTCTTACTTAATTTAGTGTTTAAAGTCATTTTCGTGTGTTTATAGGTTCATATGGCTAAGGATGCAAAAGGATGCCTTTCGGAGCCTTTTGGAGCAAATTAGAGATTGGAATGGATTGCATATGCTTAAAGCCAAGAAGATGGACGAAATTGAAGACCAAAGGAATGAAAATGAAGAACAAAGAGTTCACATTCATCACCAACACAACCATGCATCCACACATTCTTTCACCATCATTGCAGCCACATGCACTTGTTCCCCTTTCATCATTCCCTTTATTCTTTCATCATTCCATCCACTCATTCATCAAACCACTCCCATCCATTTCATCATTGCAAACATTCAAACAAACACCACACAATGCCGTGGCTCCTATCCCATTTCCAGATTTCCCCTTTGCATTTCCCCTTCATAAATCAGCCACATGCACTTTAATCATTCAATCACACCAACACACATTCAATCTCCAACCTTTCACATGCATTCCATCTTTTAATTTAATCACATGCACATTCACCTTGCCTTTGCAGAAAATCCACTTCATAACACATGCATCTTGGCAGATTTCACATGCACTCATGCACATTCACCTTAATCATTCACATAGCTTTAATCCACATGCATTTCCACCTAGATTTCCACCTCACAACCACCAGAAATCAACCAAAACCGTGCATTCCCTTTCATTTCTGTCAAAGCACATGCATTTCCACCCTTTAATCACATGCACAAACAGCCACATGCATCTCCCATCACCATTTCAGCTTTCCACCTAATTCCTAGTCATCATGTTCCCCCCATTTCACCTATAAATAAGCATGCATTGCAGCCACAAACAACACACTCTTCCATTTCAGAAAACCATCTCTCATACACATTCATTCACGCCAGAAATTCCTCCCCTCTCTCTAGCACTACCATACTTCACCATTCTTCATATTTTCTGCCCAAAAACACTCCTTACCTTCCCCTACATCCATCCCTACCCTAAACACATCCTTCTACATCATCCATAACCCCCAAAACTCACCAAAACCCCTTGTGCCGCAGCAACTAGAGGAGAAGAGGCCTAAACGTTCATACAATTCAAGATTGAGTTGTTGGAATTTTTAGGTGTACTTCGATTCTTGTTTTCAATGTTTACTTTGTTATTACTCTCTAAGTTTGTTGTAATCATGAGTGGCTAAACCCCTAATTAGTTAGGGGAAAGTTTGAAGCCATGAACATGTTTGAAATATGAATTGATTTCTTCCAATTGTGATTTGTTAATTTGTGATTGCAATTCAATTATCATGTTTATTAAAGACTTGTTTTTGTATGTTGATTAGGGATGCATACTTAGTCTTCATGCATAAACTCGATGCTAGTTTATAAACGAGTTTCACCTAATTGTCACAAGTTTATAAACATGAGTAGTGAAGGTTGCTAGTCACAACCGCGTTAATTGAATTCTTGGCAAAAGTATCATGCATTCATAGTTACAATTGCCTCATCAACACTTATAATTTTCATAGAGCATAATGATCTCTCATTGTATCTCTTCTATGCATTCATGTTGAGAACCATTGGAGAATGATTTGAATTGTCGCATGCATCATCCAATTCAATAACTTAAGGAAAATTTGAGAGTTAATTAGTGCATCACGGTTAACTTGGGGTGTTGAGCATCATAGTTAATGAAAAACAATTGGAGAATCGATTCATATATAAATGTGTCATGTGTGGAGAATGGACCTCTAACTAATCCATCCATCATCTTGTTTCTCAAATCCGTTTATACAATCTGCCTAGTTTATTAATCTGTGCATTTAATTTAATTTCGTCAAAACCTTAATCCCCCTTTACTTTAGTGTCCAACTTAGTTAGAAAGTGTCTTAGTTTGTGTTTTTAAGTGTTTTGATTCAATTTGTTACACAAATTCGTCCAAATTCACCAAAGTGCTCAAAACTGCCCAGAAAGTGTTTTTAAGGCAGTTTTGAGTGTTTTGGGTGATGTTTGAGTCTTTTGGTTTGTTTTAATGTTTTAAGTGTTTAGTTTTACATTCTTTGAGTTAGTTTAGTGTTTTATATTGTGTTTTTACATTCTTGAGTCAAGTTATTACATAAATTCGTCCAAATTTGTGTTTGTGCTCAAATCTGCCCAGAAAGTGGTTTTTAGGCAGATTTGAGTGTGTTTGTTTTGTTTTGAGTCCTTTGAGTCTTTGTGAACGTTTTTAACTTTGTTTCTATGTTTTTGAGTCAAATCCAAGTGATTAACAATCCCTCCTAATCCCCGGTCCAGAACGATCCCTACTTGCACCTATACTACAAATGATAAAAAGAGGGTTAATTTGTGTGCGTATAAATCTCGCACCATATGTGGTGTATGTTCTATCCAAGGACACCCTTCGGAAAAATGCCCACAATTGATTGAGAATGGGGGATGGGAGAGTGCAAATGCTATTGGATTTCCGAGCCACAATCAACCAAGGAATGATCCATATTCCAACACATACAATCCGGGTTGGAGAGACCATCCAAACTTCAAGTGGAGGGAACCTCAACAACCTCAACAACAAGGAGGCTTTAGACAACAACCCCCGGGGTTCTACACCAAGCCATTCGGCCCCAATCCAAACCAAGCACAACCTGCCCAAAACAATCAAGGTACGTCGTTGGGAAATGAAACACTTCTTAAATTACTTACCAATTTGTCTCAGGGGCAAGAGGATCAAACCAAAGCCATGCAAAACCAAGACAAAAGGGTGGATCACTTGGAGAAACAAATTGGGCAGATTGCGGAATTTGTAGGACAATTCCGAGACAAAGGCAAGCTCCCTAGCTCAACCATTGTCAATCCAAGGGGAGGATTCGAATCTGCCAAGGCAATCATGTTGAGAAGTGGTAAGGAGGTCGGAACCACCCCAAGCACGTCCAAAACAAGTCAAGAAGAGGACGTGTTGCTGCAAGAAGAGGAGGAACAAGGAATAAAGGCCACGGCAAGGGTGAAAGAATCTTTGCCGCAGCCCCCTATTGTGCCAAAACCGTCCAACATGCCTAAGGTAAGTCCAAATTCGACCTTGTCAAGTTCTATTCCACTAAACGTGCCCTTTCCTAGCAGGTTTAGGCAATCAAAGAAGGAGGAGAGTGAAAAGGACATTTTGGAAACCTTTAGGAAAGTTCAAGTCAACATTCCGCTCCTTGATGCAATCAAGCAAGTCCCTAAGTATGCCAAGTTCTTAAAAGAGCTTTGCATCACTAGGAAGAGGATTTCGACCAAGGAAGTGGTGAAGGTAGGTGAGAATGTGTCCGCCATCTTGCAACGCAAACTACCTCCCAAATGCAAAGATCCGGGTAGTTTTACCATTCCTTGTGTCATTGGTAACACTAGATTTGAATCTGCCATGCTTGATTTAGGTGCTTCTATAAATGTTATGCCATATTCCATTTATGCATCTATGAACCTATGAGTGTTGAAAAATGATGGTGTTATCATACAATTGGCCGATAGATCTAATGCTTATCCAAAAGGAGTTTTGGAAGATGTTTTAGTGCAGGTTAATCATTTGATCTTTCCGGCGGATTTCTATGTTCTTGAGATGGATGAATCGGATCATGCACCCATTCTACTTGGAAGGCCATTCATGAAGACGGCCCGGACTAAGATTGACGTGTTTAATGGAACTTTGTCCATGGAATTTGATGGGGAAGTGGTTAATTTCAATCTTTCTGATTCCATTAAGTATCCTAGTGAAGATCATTCATGTTTCTCTATTGATATTGTTGACTCTTTGGCGCAGGGATATCTTGAAGATTTGAATGACGATGCACTTGAAAAGGTCATTACAAGAGGTGTAGAAGTCAAAACCAAGGAGGCAAGCTATATGCAAACCCACGGCACACTTGAACAAACCTATGCCGTGCCTCCTAGTGAGGAATTCCTTGAAGTAGTTGCTGCCCTTGAGTCATTACCTAAACATGAGGGAAAATTTCCTAACCGTGAGTCCATTCCCATTTCGACTAACAAATTGCTTCCATCCATAATTCAGGGACCTATTCTTGAACTCAAACCTTTACCAAGTCATTTGAAGTACATTTTCTTGGGGGAAAACGAGACACTACCTGCCATCATCTCTTCCTCCCTCACGGCACAAGAGGAGGAGAAATTAGTTCGTGTATTGAAGGAGTACAAATCTGCCCTAGGTTGGACATTGGCCGATATTAAAGGTATCAGCCCTACAACTTGTATGCATCACATATTTCTTGAGGAGGGGGCCAAACCAACTAGAGAGGCTCAACGCCGTCTTAACCCTTCGATGATGGAAGTTGTGAAAAAGGAGATAATTAAACTTCTAGATTGTGGAGTTATTTATCCTATCTCCGATAGTCGTTGGGTTTCACCTATCCAATGTGTGCCTAAGAAATCTGGGGTAACGGTTGTGGAGAATTCCGAGAATGAGCTTGTGCCTATGAGAATTCAAACCGGTTGGCGGGTATGCATTGATTATAGGAAGATAAATTCCACCACAAGGAAGGACCACTTCCCATTGCCGTTCCTAGATCAAATGTTGGAAAGGTTAGCAGGTCATTCCTTTTATTGTTTTCTTGATGGTTATTCCGGTTATAACCAAATTGTCATTGCTCCGGATGATCAAGAAAAGACCACTTTTACTTGTCCCTTTGGAACGTTTGCATATCGACGCATGCCATTTGGCTTGTGTAATGCTCCTGCCACGTTTCAAAGGTGTATGGTAAGCATATTTTCTGATTATGTTGAGAAGATTATTGAGATATTCATGGATGACTTTAGTGTTTTTGGTGATTCATTTGATCATTGTTTGGATAATCTCACTTTAATCTTGAAACGTTGTGTTGAAACAAATCTTGTTTTAAATTGGGAAAAATGTCACTTTATGGTTAAACAAGGTATTGTTTTGGGTCATATAATCTCTGAAAAAGGAATTGAAGTTGATAAGTCTAAAGTAGATCTTGTACGCTACTTACCCTCTCCTACTTCGGTTAGAGAGGTTCGTTCTTTTCTTGGTCATGCAGGATTCTATAGACGATTTATCAAGGACTTTTCCAAGATTGCACAACCCCTATGCCGCCTCCTCCAAAAAGATGTGTCTTTTGAGTTCAACGAGGCATGCGAGAAGTCATTCAAGCATCTCAAAGAGCTCCTAACCACGGCACCCATCATAACTCCCCCAGATTGGTCCATTCCATTTGAATTGATGTGTGATGCCTCGGATTATGCACTTGGGGCTGTTTTGGGTCAAAGGAAAAATAAACAGTCACATGTTATTTATTATGCTTCCCGCACTTTAAATGATGCTCAATTGAATTATTCTACAACCGAAAAAGAACTCTTGGCGGTTGTATTTGCTTTAGATAAGTTTAGATCATATCTTCTTGGTACTAAAGTAATTGTTTTCACTGACCATGCAGCCTTGAAGTATCTTCTCACCAAAAAGGAGGCTAAGCCAAGACTCATTCGTTGGATGCTCCTACTTCAAGAGTTCGATCTTGAAATCCGAGACAAGAAAGGGTGTGAAAACGTGGTGGCTGACCACCTAAGTAGAATGGTGCGTGAGGAAGAGTCCACCCCCATTTTAGAAACGTTTCCGGATGAGCAACTTCTGTCCATTGAGGTAAGAACCCCTTGGTATGCCGATTTGGTCAATTTCTTGGTGTCTAAGCAAGTTCCTAGTACCCTAAACAAGTTCCAACGTGATAAACTTGTTCATGATGCACGTTTTTATGTTTGGGATGATCCATATTTATGGAAATTCTGCCCAGATCAGATTGTGCGTAGATGTGTGCCCGAATCTGAATTTAATTCCATTCTTACATTCTGCCATACTTATGCATGTGGGGGACATTTTGGCACCCAAAGGACAGCCCTAAAGGTGTTACAATCTGGATTTTATTGGCCTAATCTCTTTAAAGATGCTAAAATGTTTTGTTTAACATGCGATAAGTGTCAAAGAACAGGTAACATAGGGCCTAAGGACCAAATGCCACAACAATCTCTCTCATTTGTGGAAATTTTTGATGTGTGGGGTATTGATTTCATGGGCCCCTTCCCTCCATCTTTTGGTTTCACTTATATCTTGCTAGCTGTCGATTATGTTTCCAAATGGGTGGAAGCCAAAGCCACCCGTACTAACGATTCTAAGGTTGTTGCAGATTTTGTGAAATCTAATATTTTTGCTAGGTTTGGGATGCCACGAGTTTTAATTAGTGATGGGGGTTCTCACTTTCGTAACCGCACCATTGAAGCTTTGCTCAAGAAGTACAACGTTACTCATAAGGTTTCCACACCTTATCACCCTCAAACTAATGGGCAAGCGGAGGTTTCAAATAGGGAGATCAAACAAGTCCTAGAGAAAACCGTGGGACCCTCAAGAAGAGATTGGAGTTTGCGCTTGGACGATGCATTGTGGGCCTATCGTACGGCTTACAAAACTCCCCTTGGCATGTCACCTTTTCGGCTTATATATGGTAAGCCATGTCATTTGCCCGTTGAGTTAGAGCACAAGGCACATTGGGCTGTGAAAACCTTCAATTTGGACATAGACGCTGCTGGAGTTCATAGGAAGCTCCAATTAGATGAACTTGAGGAGATTAGGAACGAGGCTTACGAGAATGCTCGCATCTACAAGGACAAGACGAAGGCTTATCATGATAAGATGCTTCGTACCAAAACGTTCTCCAAGGGGCAGAAAGTGTTGCTTTTTGATTCAAGACTTCGGTTATTCCCTGGTAAGTTACGTTCTAAATGGATTGGACCTCTTGTTGTTACTAATGTTTTTCCTCATGGTGCAGTCCAAGTCCAAAGCTTAAAAAGTGGCCACGAGTTCAAGGTGAACGGACATAGATTGAAGCCATACTATGAGAACTTTGTGGAGCATGTCGTGGAGGAGATCCCACTCCATGCCGTGGGCTCCAATGGAGCATGAACGTGTCTTCGTCCGGCTGCAAGACGTTAAAGAAAGCGCTACTTGGGAGGCAACCCATGCAATTCAACAAAGGAAGCTCAAGGAATCACTCCAATTCCAGATTTGCGTTCCTAAACCCTTCACTTTGTTGTTTATTTCGAATCTGCCTATTTAGTTGTTTTACTTGCTGTTTGTGTGTTTCTTTGTGTTTTGTGTGATTTTATGCTTGAAACATTGAGGACAATGTTTGATTTAAGTGTGGGGGGGTAACTAAGTGTTTTTGATGCAAATTCATGGGATTTTATCACCCTTTACTTATAGACTTGTTCCTTGCTGTTTTTAAGTGTTTTTAAGCAGTTTTGGTGTGTTTTAGTGTGTTTTGAAGTAAAAATCCGAAAATCACATAAAAATTTGAAAAATTTGTTTTAAAAACCCAAAAAGAGTTGTTTTCAAAGTGTTTTTGTGTGTTTGTTTTTGTTTTAGGGTACCTTCCAACACAATGATGAGGATTCGGTTTGTAATTACATGGCTGTTAAAGAGAGTGATTAACATGGATGAAAGTTTGATTTACTCTTTGTGTATGCTTGGTTGTGGTTATAACTTATGACTTCACATGCAATCATAAAAAAAAAAAAAATAAATAAAAAATAAAAAATCAGTTTTTGTAACATGCTTGAAGGAAGGAACTCAAATTAACGCTACAACCTTGTGAGACTTGAGCCTAAACGTTTATTTGGAGAGTTAGAATCTGTGCATTTTTGTTTTCTAAGTCGTTGCATGATCTCATTATTCTTTGCTTGGTTACTACTTAGAGGCGTTTCATCATTTAGTTCCAAATGCTAGAACTCATGCCCATTTCATTCAAAGCATGTTATTGATTTGCATAACACAGATTCAAGATGAAGTTGTGTAGTGACCACCACCTTAGCCATATTGCCGTGTATCCCATGTCATTTTTAAGTTAACCCACATTATCCTCACCTAGCCTAGATTAGGACCATCCACACCCTTGTTCTTAAAGCTTAGTAAAGCATGATTCAAATTGAATTTCTTTCGATTTATGTTGGCAGAAAACAAGTGTGGGGGAAGTGTTCTTGTGTGAGAATTTGTGTGCCATAGGCACGGCATGAAAGAAAAGAAAAAGAAAGAAAAAAAGGCGTGAAAAGTATGAAAAAGAGTTGAAAAGTTGTGAAAAAGAATTCCAAAGTATTGTTTGTTGAAGTAAGGGTCCAAAACAATGAATTCGGCCCTAAGGAGTTGTCTAAGTCTTCCCCTTGTGTTTTAAAGTTAATTTCTGCAATCTAAATGAATTCTAAGTCTTAAGTACACTACTTTGCTTACTATTACTTGAAGAACGCTTGTTCTCCTTATCTTTTCTTTGTTAACCACTACCCCAAGCCCCGTTACAACCCTTGACTTCATTCTTGAGTGTTATGTGTTTCAATTTCAATTTGTGGAGTTTGAATTTGGTATGAGCATATGGTCATTGGTTCTCGCATCTAAGTAGTAGCATTCCATTCATGAGATCATTTCTAAACATGCTTATTAACTCCATAAATTGCGTTCTTTGTTATACGTATATGTGAGCATTCGTTTTCATATTTACATCAATCTTCTCACATATAACTAGTATAGGGTGTGTAGTTAGAAAATCTGAGTGAAAATTGAGTGCATATCTTGTAAGGATTGAGCAAATTCTCTAAGGCATGTTACTACATTCAAAACATTCTTTTAATCGATTAATTGTGAACTAGTAAGCGGTGACTATGATTAAGTATGTTCTCAATTGTAAAGATGACTCAAATCTGTGGGGATGATGATTTTTAACATGTCATGTACCATTGGAAATCCCTGAGGTGAACGTTGGAAGGGTTAGGTTATGTTTTGTTTCTTTGTTTTGCTCGAGGACTAGCAAAAGCTAAGTGTGGGGGAATTTGATAGAAGCATATTTATGCGCCTTAGTTAGCTAGTTCTTATGCATTTATGTTGTGTTTTCTTACTTAATTTAGTGTTTAAAGTCATTTTCGTGTGTTTATAGGTTCATATGGCTAAGGATGCAAAAGGATGCCTTTCGGAGCCTTTTGGAGCAAATTAGAGATTGGAATGGATTGCATATGCTTAAAGCCAAGTAGATGGACGAAATTGAAGACCAAAGGAATGAAAATGAAGAACAAAGAGTTCACATTCATCACCAACACAACCATGCATCCACACATTCTTTCTCCATCATTGCCGTGCAAAACACCATCATTGCAGCCACATGCACATTCCACTTCATCATTTCAGATTTCCACCATCAACAAAGAACCATTCATTAATCACATGCACTTTAATCATTCAATCACACCAACACACATTCAATCTCCAACCTTTCACATGCATTCCATCTTTTAATTTAATCACATGCACATTCACCTTGCCTTTGCAGAAAATCCACTTCATAACACATGCATCTTGGCAGATTTCACATGCACTCATGCACATTCACCTTAATCATTCACATAGCTTTAATCCACATGCATTTCCACCTAGATTTCCACCTCACAACCACCAGAAATCAACCAAAACCGTGCATTCCCTTTCATTTCTGTCAAAGCACATGCATTTCCACCCTTTAATCACATGCACAAACAGCCACATGCATCTCCCATCACCATTTCAGCTTTCCACCTAATTCCTAGTCATCATGTTCCCCCCATTTCACCTATAAATAAGCATGCATTGCAGCCACAAACAACACACTCTTCCATTTCAGAAAACCATCTCTCATACACATTCATTCACGCCAGAAATTCCTCCCCTCTCTCTAGCACTACCATACTTCACCATTCTTCATATTTTCTGCCCAAAAACACTCCTTACCTTCCCCTACATCCATCCCTACCCTAAACACATCCTTCTACATCATCCATAACCCCCAAAACTCACCAAAACCCCTTGTGCCGCAGCAACTAGAGGAGAAGAGGCCTAAACGTTCATACAATTCAAGATTGAGTTGTTGGAATTTTTAGGTGTACTTCGATTCTTGTTTTCAATGTTTACTTTGTTATTACTCTCTAAGTTTGTTGTAATCATGAGTGGCTAAACCCCTAATTAGTTAGGGGAAAGTTTGAAGCCATGAACATGTTTGAAATATGAATTGATTTCTTCCAATTGTGATTTGTTAATTTGTGATTGCAATTCAATTATCATGTTTATTAAAGACTTGTTTTTGTATGTTGATTAGGGATGCATACTTAGTCTTCATGCATAAACTCGATGCTAGTTTATAAACGAGTTTCACCTAATCGTCACAAGTTTATAAACATGAGTAGTGAAGGTTGCTAGTCACAACCGCGTTAATTGAATTCTTGGCAAAAGTATCATGCATTCATAGTTACAATTGCCTCGTCAATACTTATAATTTTCATAGAGCATAATGATCTCTCATTGTATCTCTTCTATGCATTCATGTTGAGAACCATTGGAGAATGATTTGAATTGTCGCATGCATCATCCAATTCAATAACTTAAGGAAAATTTGAGAGTTAATTAGTGCATCACGGTTAACTTGGGGTGTTGAGCATCATAGTTAATGAAAAACAATTGGAGAATCGATTCATATATATAAATGTGTCATGTGTGGAGAATGGACCTCTAACTAATCCATCCATCATCTTGTTTCTCAAATCCGTTTATACAATCTGCCTAGTTTATTAACTTGTTTTATTTAATTTAATTTCGTCAAAACCTTAATCCCCCTTTACTTTAGTGTCCAACTTAGTTAGAAAGTGTCTTAGTTTGTGTTTTTAAGTGTTTTGATTCAATTTGTTACACAAATTCGTCCAAATTCACCAAAGTGCTCAAAACTGCCCAGAAAGTGTTTTTAAGGCAGTTTTGAGTGTTTTGGGTGATGTTTGAGTCTTTTGGTTTGTTTTAGTGTTTTAAAGTTTAGTTTTGCATTCTTTGAGTCTAGTAAGTGTTTTATATTGTGTTCTTACGTTTTTGAGTCAATTTCACATTGATTAGCATCCCTAGTTAATCCCCGGTCTAGAACGATCCCTATTTGCTCATTTACTACAATTGTCATCCATAGGGTTTAATTTGTGTGTTTAACTATTTTCGCATCAGGCATCCCTATAGGATTAGGATAAGGTGTCCTAAAGTGTTTAAGACTCCTCTTTGTGGCTGAAAACCTTGTGCATTAGGATTAGGAAAGCTAATCCTTCTTCATCTTGGAATTCTTTTCCTTCTTGGACTTGGAAAACTTCTTTGTTGCTTCACTTGAGACCATTTGGATTTTGACTTTCCTTCATCAAGTAGGAAACCTTATTTGAGTAGGAATCTTCATTCTTCTAGGAATCCTAATTCAACTAGGAAACCCATTTTCCATCAGGGACTTTCCTACTTCAACTAGGAAACCTTGCTCAAGTAGGAATCATCATCTTCAAGTCTTCAATTTCGTCCATCCTCTTGGCTCCAAGCATATGATGTCCATTCCAAGCTCTAATTTGCTCCAAAAGGCTCCAAAATGCATCCTTTTGCATACTTTGCCCTTAAAACCTGAAAACACATAGAACTAGCTTAAAAGACTACTTTACTAAGGAAAAACACTATAAATGCACAAAAACAAGCTAAACTAAGGTGCGTAAATATGCTCCTATCAGAAATTGGTTGAAAACTTGACTCAAAACACTTAAAAACATGAAACAAAACAATTTCTAACTAAATTGAGACTTCAAAGTAAAGGGGGATTTGATTTGGACGAAATTAAAGTTGAGAAAACAGATTGCAAAGTAAAACTGATTTTGAAACGTTTTTTGGGGTTTTTAATGGATGATGAACTAGTTAGGGGTTCTTTCTCCACACATGACAAGTATGCAAATGACTTGATAGGAGCATATTTATGCTACTTAGTTGTGTTGTTTCCTTACACTTAGTGAGTTAATTACTATGTATTTCAGTCTTTTAAAGTATTTTCGTGTGTTTTTAGGTCCTAATGGCAAAAGGAGCAAGAAAGTGCATTTTGAGGACATTTGGAGCATTTTTGGGCATGGATTGGATAACTTAATCATGTAGCAATGAGGATGGACGAAATTGAAGACTAGAAGAGCTAGGAAAGGCTACAAATCTGGTGGAAGAAGTTCTATTCCAATGAAGATAAGGAAGAAGCAAGAAACAAGGGATCTTATCCAAACCTTATCTTATCCAAACCTTATCCTATCTTATCTCTAACATTATCCTATTCTTTCCTATCCAAATCAGGTGGGGACTTAAACTTAGCTATTTAGGTGGGATTAGATATATATCTAAACACTTAGAACAGGTTCTAGACCCTCATTCCTTTGTATGCCGCATGTACACCACTCCTAGTAGGTTTAGGAATTGAAAACTTTATCCTACTCTTATATCCCATGTTCATATCCCTTTAGGATTAGGAATCTGTTCTAAACCCTTCTTTCTAGAAGCCTTATCTTATCCCTACAGCCCTTGCCGCACATATCCTTCTAGAATCCCTAAATCCTAGCTGAATTCCCTATTCCAAATCCCACTTAATTTCTGCCTTGAGTTAACCTTTTTCCAATGGGATTAGGCAATCCTTTTCCTACACTAAGTGTGCCAAAACTAGCCTATATAAGCAGCCTTGCCGTGCCATTTAATCATCACCATCCCTTCACACAACATTCATACATCCCTTCAGAAATCAACCTTTGCCGTGACCTTGCAACCACCCATCCATCATTCCCCTACTTCCATACATCCATCCCAACCTCCATACACCACCATAACCCCTTGCCGCACCACCATATATACCTAAAACCATCCAAAATCCAGAAAATCGTCCACAAACTCACCATAGACCCTTGTGCCGTGACCTAGCAAGGAGGAGGAGAAGGAAGACCAAGCCTTGGGCGTTTGTACATTCAAGTTGGAGTGTTGGACGTGTCTAGGTGTAATCTATCTTTTATTTTCAATGTTTAAATCTATATTGCTTTGTTTTGTCATGAACATGAGAGGCTAAACTCGTTTTAGCCTAGGGATGCTTTGAAACCATGATTACAATTATAATATGATTTGATTAATTCCAGTTGTGATTTCATAAATTGTGAAAGCAATTTACTTAACCGTTTGATGGATAACTTATTCTTGTATGTTTATTAGGGAGGCCTACTTAATTTGCATGCTTGAATTTGGGGCTAGAATATAAGGGTGTTTCACATAATCGTCACAAACTTATATTCACAAGTAGTTAAGGTTGTTTTCACAATCATGTTAAGTAAATTCCTAGCATGCGTATCATGATGTCATAGTTACAAGTGCTTTGTCAATACTTATGGTTTCCATTGAACGTAATGATCTTTAACCGTATCTCTATTATGATGTCATGTAGGGGACTTTTTGAAGAATGCTTTGGGTTGTCGTATGATGTCATCCAATCCACTAACTTAAGGGAAATCTAAGGGTTAATTAGTGATGTCACGGTTAATCTGGGGTGTTGAGGTTCATGGTTTATCGGAAAAGCAACTGGAAATCAATTTATGTTAGAAAGTATCATGTGTGGAGAAGTATCCCTTGGCTATCCCATCATCCATTAGTTTTCTTATTTTCGTCCAAAATCTGTTTTAAAGTTTTAAGACACTTGTTTCTTTTAAATTCGTCCAAAATCAAAACCCCTTTTCTTATTTGTTCCAAATCTGTCCAAAAGAGTCTTTTTGAGTCTTTAGAGTAAAAACCAAGTGTATTTTCGTCCAAATTAAGTCATAGAGTCTAAATTGAGTCTTTTTGGTTGTTTTTGGTTGTTTTGAGTCTTGAAAGTTTGTTTTGAGTCATATAAGTTAGTAAGAGTCTAGTGAGTCTATTTAAAGTGTTTTAAAACATATTTTCACATCTTTGAGTCAATTTTCATTAGATTAGCAATCCCTCCTAATCCCCGGCCTAGAACGATCCCTACTTATATCTATACTACAATTGTCGAAAAGAGGGTTTAATTTGTGTGCTTATATACTTCGCATCATGACTCGATTTCCAGTTATTCCTTCATAGAATTATGAATGACAATGCCCCAAATTAACCGTGACATCACTAGTTAATTCTCAAGTTTTCCTTGTGTTATTGAATTGGATGACATCATACGACAACCCAAAGTATTCTTCAAAAGTTCCTTACATGACATCATAATAAAGATACAATCAAAGATCATTACGTTCAATGAAAACTATAAGCATTGACAAAGCACTTGTGACTATGACATCATGACACTTACGCTAGGAATTGAACTTAACGCGATTGTGACTAGCAACCTTCACTACTTGTGAATATAAGTGTGTGACAATTATGTGAAACAAACTTATATTCTAGCATCATATTCATGCAAGCCAATTAAGTGTCGACCCCTAATTAACAAACACAAATACGTTATTACTCGCACAGTTAAGCCAATTGCATTCACGATTCAAGAACTCATAACTGGAATTTATCAAATCAACTTGCACACATAGTTATGGCTTCGAAATCACCCCTAACCAATAGGGGTTTAGCCACTCATGTTCATAGCAAAATGAAAGGAAAATAAATTAAACATTGAAATCATAAAACGAATTACACCTAGAATGCAACAACGACGAAGCTTGAGCATCCAAGAGTCTTTCCTTCTTTCTCCTTGATACGGCACAAAGGTGGATGGGATGGTTGGGATGTGTTTTAGGATCAGGGATTATGGAATTGGATGGAGGATAGGCACGGCAAGGTGTAGTGTTTGGCTGGAATTGTGTTTCTAGGATTTTAGGATGTGTAGAGTGGTGTGGCTAGATGAATGGACGAAAATTGGGTGAATGAGTGATCCCCCCAAGTGCCTTGCTGCAAAGCCTTATTTATAGGGCTAGGAAAGGTTTTGAACTTAGTTGAAACCAAAAGGTTTTTTGTACCAGAAATTCTATACATGAAACACTTAAAGGATATATGTGTGTAGCTTGGACAAGGTAGGAGACAAGATAGGACGGCTAGGAGACAAGGTAGGACGGCTAGTGACGGCTAGGAGACAAGGTAGGACGGCTAGTGACAAGCTAGGACGGCTAGGAGACAAGCTAGGACGGCTAGGAGACAAACTAGAAATTAGGCACCATGTGTGAATAGATAAAGCCTTCTAGAAATAAGGTTTTTTTTTTAGGCCCCCTTGCAGCTCCCTAACTGAATTCAAGCCTTCAAATTCGTCCATCCTCATGCCTCCATGCTTGCACTATCCAATCTTGGCCCAAAAATGCTCTAGAATGCTCCAAATTGCTTCTTTTTGCATACTTTGACACTAAAACCTGAAATTGCACGAAAATGACTTTAAACACTTAAACTAACTAAGGAAAAACAACATAAATGCATGAGAACAAGCCAATTAAGTCGCATAAAAATGCTCCTATCAAATTCCCCCACACTTAGCTTTTGCTAGTCCTCGAGCAAAACAAAGAAATAAAACAAGACAAAACAAACAAACATAATCTAAACCTTCCAACGTTTGCCTCAGGGATTTCCAATGCACATGACATGTTAAAGATTATCATTCCCACAGATTTGAGTCAATTTCACACTTAAGCACATGCTTAATCATAGTCACTACTTACTAGTTCACAATTAACCAATTAAAACAATGTTTTGAATGTAGTAACATGCCTTAGAGAATTCCTTCTATCCTTAATAGATTTGCACTCTATTTTCACTCAGATTTTCTAACTACACACCCTATACTAGTTATATGTGAGAGAATTGATGTAGATATAAAAACGAATGCTCACATATATGTATCACAAAGAACGCAATTTCCGGAGTTAATAGGCATGTTTAGATATGATCTCATGAATGGAATGCTACTACTTAGATGCGAGAACCAGTGACACCATATGCTCATACCAAATTCAAACTCAACAAATTGAAACACATAACACTCAAGATAGAAGTTTAAGGGTTGCAACGGGGCTTGGGGTATTGGTTAACAAAGAAAGGATAGGGAAAACAAACGTTACTTCAAGCATTAGTAAGCAAAGTAATGAAATTAAGACTTAGAATTCACTTAGTTTGCAGAAATTAACTTAAAAAACACAAGGGGAAGACTTTAAACAACTTCTTGGGGCCGAATTCAACTTTTTGGACCCTTTCTTCAACAAACAACACCTTGGAACTCTTTTTCTCATGTTGTTCAACTCTTTTCATACTTTTTTTTTCTTTTTTTTTTTTACGAATTTTTCTTTTCTTTTCTTTCTACTTCCCCCACACTTGGTTTCTGCCATAAAGGAATTCCATTTGAATCATGCTTACTATACTTTAAGAACGAGGGTATGGATAGTCCTAATCTAGGCTAGGTGAGGGTAATGTGGGTTAACAAAGAAAAGGCTAAACAAGGCTCAATGGGGTTAACACCTAAACATATAATGGAGTAGAGCACACGGCTTTTTGGCTAAAGTGGTGGTCACTACACAACTTCATCTTGAAAATGTGTTATGCTAATCAATACCATGCTTTGAATGAAATGGGCATGACTTCTAGTGTTTGGAACTAAATGATGAAACGCCTTCTAAGTAGCAACCAAGCAAAGAATAATGAGATCATGCAACGATTTTAGAAAACAAAGAATGCACAGATTTTAACTCTCCAAATAAACGTTTAGGTTCAAGTCTCACAAGGTTGTAGCGTTAATTTGAGTTCCTTCCTTCAAGCATGTTACAAAAACTGATTTTTTTCTTTTATGATTGCATGTGAATTCATAAGTTATAACCACAACCAAGCATAAACATAGAGTAAATCAAACTTTCATCCATGTTAATCACTCTCTTTAACAGCCATGTATTTAAAAACCAAATCCTCATCATTGTGTTGGAAGGTACCCTAAGACACAAACAAACACACAAAAACAACTCTTTTTTGGGTTTTTTAAAACAAATTTTTCAAATTTTTCTTTGATTTTCGGATTTTTACTTCAAAACATACTAAAACACACCAAAACTGCTTAAAAACACTTAAAAACAGCAAGGAACAAGTTTTGAAATAATGGGTGATAAAATCCCACGAATTTGCATGAAAAACACTTAGTTACCCCCCCACACTTAAATCAAACATTGTCCTCAATGTTTTAAGCATAGAATCACACAAAGAAACACACGAACAGCAAGTAAAACAACTAAATAGGCAGATTAGAAAGAATCAACAAAGAGAAGGGTTTAGGAACGCAAATCTGGAATTGGAGTGCTTTCTAGGTCTTCCTTTGTTGAATGGCATGGGTTGCCTCCCAAGTAGCGCTTTCTTTAACGTCTTGCAGCCGGACGAAGAACACGTTCAGGCACCATTGGTGCCCACGGCATGGAGTGAGATCTCCTCCACAACCTGCCCCACGGCATTCTCATAGTATGGCTTCAATCTATGTCCGTTGACCTTGAATTCCACCCCATTCCTTAAGCTTTGGACTTGAACTGCACCATGTGGAAAAACATTAGTAACAACAAAAGGTCCAATCCATTTAGAACGTAACTTTCCGGGAAATAAACGTAGACGAGAATTAAAAAGTAAAACTTTCTGCCCAATTGTGAAGGTTTTGCCCCTAATCATCTTGTCATGAAACGCCTTCGTCTTTTCCTTGTAAATGCGGGCATTCTCGTAGGCTTCATTCCTTAGTTCCTCAAGCTCATTCAATTGGAGCTTCCGATGCATTCCAGCAGCATCTAAGTCCAAATTGAACGTTTTGATGGCCCAATGTGCCTTATGCTCTAGCTCCACGGGTAAGTGACAAGGTTTTCCATAAACTAGCCGAAATGGAGACATCCCTAGGGGTGTTTTGTAGGCAGTGCGATATGCCCATAGTGCATCGTCTAAACGCATGCTCCAATCCTTCCGGTTAGGCCCCACGGTCTTCTCCAAGATTTGCTTGACCTCTCTATTTGATACTTCGGCTTGGCCACTTGTTTGTGGGTGATAAGGTGTTGAAACCTTATGCTTGACATTGTACTTCTTGAAGAGTGCCTCAATGGTCCTATTGCAGAAATGTGAACCTCCATCACTTATAAATACCCGCGGCATCCCAAATCTAGAGAAAATGTTAGTCTTGATGAAATCTGAAACCACTCTAGAATCGTTAGTACGGGTAGCTTTTGCTTCTACCCATTTAGAAACATAATCAACCGCAAGCAAAATATAAGTGAAACCAAATGAAGAAGGAAAAGGACCCATGAAATCAATACCCCAAACATCAAAGATTTCAACATTGAAGATGGGTGTTTGCGGCATTTGGTCTTTTGCACCAATAGAACCTGTTCTTTGACATCTATCACATGTTAAGCAAAACATTCTAGCATCTTTGAACAATGTAGGCCAATAAAAACCAGATTCTAACACTTTACGAGCTGTCCTTTGGGTACCAAAATGGCCTCCACATGCATAAGAATGACAAAATGCTAGAATTGAGTTAAAATCAGAAGTTGGCACACATCTTCTAATAATCTGATCTGGGCAATATTTCCATAGATATGGATCATCCCACACATAAAATCTTGCATCATGTATCAATTTATCACGTTGGACCTTGCTTAGGGTGTTAGGAACTTGCTTAGTCACCAAGAAATTGACCAAATCGGCATACCAAGGGGTACTTACCTCAATGGACAGAAGTTGTTCATCCGGAAATGTCTCAGAAATGGGGAGGGATTCTTCTTCACGCACCAATCTACTCAAGTGGTCAGCCACCACGTTTTCACAACCTTTCTTGTCCCTAATTTCAATATCGAACTCTTGAAGTAGGAGCATCCAACGAATGAGCCTTGGTTTGGCCTCCTTTTTGGTGAAAAGATACTTCAAGGCTGCATGGTCAGTGAAACAATTACTTTAGTGCCAATAAGATATGATCTAAACTTATCTAAAGCAAATACAACCGCCAAGAGTTCTTTTTTGGTTGTAGAATAATTCAATTGAGCATCATTTAAAGTGCGGGAAGCATAATAAATAACATGTGACTGTTTATTTTTCCTTTGACCCAAAACAGCCCCAAGTGCATAATCCGAGGCATCACACATCAATTCAAATGGAATGGACCAATCCGGGGGAGTTATGATGGGTGCCGTGGTTAGGAGCTCTTTGAGATGCTTGAATGACTTCTCGCATGCCTCGTTGAACTCAAAAGACACATCTTTTTGGAGGAGGCGGCATAGGGGTTGTGCAATCTTGGAAAAGTCCTTGATAAATCGTCTATAGAATCCTGCATGACCAAGAAAAGAACGAACCTCTCTAACTGAAGTAGGAGAGGGTAAGTAGCGTACAAGATCTACTTTAGACTTATCAACTTCAATTCCTTGTTTAACCATAAAATGGCATTTTTCCCAATTTAAAACAAGGTTTGTTTCAACACAACGTTTCAAGATTAAAGTGAGATTATCCAAGCATTTATCAAAAGAATCACCAAAAACACTAAAGTCATCCATGAATATCTCAATAATCCTTTCAACATAATCAGAAAATATGCTTACCATACACCTTTGAAACGTGGCAGGGGCATTGCACAAACCAAATGGCATGCGTCGATATGCAAATGTTCCAAAGGGACAAGTAAAAGTGGTATTTTCTTGATCATCCGGGGCAATGACAATTTGATTATAACCTGAATATCCATCAAGAAAGCAATAAAAAGAATGACCCGCTAACCTTTCCAACATTTGATCTAGGAACGGCAATGGGAAGTGGTCCTTCCTTGTGGTGGCATTTATCTTCCTATAATCGATGCATACACGCCAACCGGTTTGGATTCTCATGGGTACAAGCTCATTCTTGGCATTCTCCACAACCGTCACTCCGGATTTCTTAGGCACACATTGGATAGGTGAAACCCAACGACTATCGAAGATAGGATAAATGACTCCACAATCAAGAAGTTTGATTATCTCCTTTTTCACAACTTCCATCATTGGAGGGTTAAGACGGCGTTGAGCCTCTCTAGTTGGTTTGGTCCCCTCCTCAAGAAATATGTGATGCATACAAGTTGTGGGGCTTATACCTTTGATATCGGCCAATGTCCATCCTAGGGCAGATTTGTACTCCTTCAACACATGCATGAGTTTTTCCTCCTCTTGTGCCGTGAGGGATGATGATATGATGGCAGGCAGTGTCTCATTTTTTCCCAAGAAAATTGATAGGAGCATTTTTAGGCGACTTAACTAGAAATTAGGCACCATGTGTGAATAGGCCCTGATGGAAAATGGGTTTCCTAGTTGAATTAGGATTCCTAGAAGAATGAAGATTCCTACTCAAATAAGGTTTCCTACTTGATGAAGGAAAGTCAAAATCCAAATGGTCTCAAGTGAAGCAACAAAGAAGTTTTCCAAGTCCAAGAAGGAAAAGAATTCCAAGATGAAGAAGGATTAGCTTTCCTAATCCTAATTTAGGCGGCTAGGAGACAAGCTAGAAATTAGGCACCATGTGTGAATAGATAAAGCCTTCTAGAAATAAGGTTTTTTTTTTAGGCCCCCTTGCAGCTCCCTAACTGAATTCAAGCCTTCAAATTCGTCCATCCTCATGCCTCCATGCTTGCACTATCCAATCTTGGCCCAAAAATGCTCTAGAATGCTCCAAATTGCTTCTTTTTGCATACTTTGACACTAAAACCTGAAATTGCACGAAAATGACTTTAAACACTTAAACTAACTAAGGAAAAACAACATAAATGCATGAGAACAAGCCAATTAAGTCGCATAAAAATGCTCCTATCAAACTTTCAAAGGAGTGGTGTTTGTCATTGAGTTCTTGTCGGACAAAACAAGTAAGTCATCTTTTCCAAATTCCATTACATTTTATACTAACTTGTTGTTTTTTATGAATCAGGCACCTACACTAGAATTCAAACCAATGCCGGTTCACTTCAAGTATCACCTTCCATTCAAGGACCAATTCCATGCCGTTCGATTTGATATATAAAAATAAAAAATAAAATAAATAAAATAAAATAAAAAAATTTACTAAACATGGAGAAAGATGGAGCCTTCACAGAGGTTGTTTACGTGAAGCCCCACTACGAGGCGTCGGAGCGGAAGGCATAGAAGCGGGAGGCATAGAAGCAGAAGGCATAGAAGCCGGAGGCATAGAAGCAGAAGGCATAGAAGCGGAAGGCATCGAAGCGGGAGGCATCGGAGCTAGAGCATTCCAGGCCTCAATACTTGGCCAAACGCTGGATGACCCAGGAAAAAGGTTGATAGGAGCATATTCATGCGACTTAAATGGCTTGTTCTCGTGCATTTACGTTATGTTTCTCTCGTTATTTTAGTCCTTTATGCTTCTTTTGTGTGTTTTCAGGTTCTAAGGGCCTAGGGAGCAAGAAAGTGCATTTTGAGGCCATTTGGAGCATTTTTGGGCATGGATTGGATAGCTTATCCATGGAGCCAAGAGGATGGACGAATTTGAAGGCCTTGTATGCACTTGAAGACACAAAACAATGGCTCTAGCCCAATCAAACACATTATGCCATACAAACCAACCTATTTTAGGCCCATTCTATGTACTTAAACCCTAGCCCTTTAAACTAATTCATTTATCACTTATCAAACCATTCACTTATCTCTCACCACATATCATTCACTTATCACTTAACATATCATTCATTTATTTCACTTTCATACTCCTCTTAATTCCACATGCATTCTCACACATGCACATCATTCACTCACATTTCCACCTTCCTACTTCATCATTTCACCACATTCTCCCTCTTTAACTCACATGCATTCATCATAATTCACAACACAAAACAACTTCATTGCCGTGGGTTCCCATTTCCTTTCCAAACATCTCACATGCATTTCTTCATTATTTCCTAACCCTACATGCATTATTTATTGCATCTTCACATGCATTCACACACACTTTACACATTCAAACCGTGAGGTCCCATTCCTATATGCCATTTTCAGATTTCCACCCACTAACCTAGTCATCAACACATGCACTTCCACCTTTCATCCACAATGATTCATGATTCATTCACTTTGCATCCTTTAAATCACATACTTTTCCATCATTAATTAGCCACTTGCATCTTAAACAAACAACCATATGTTCCCTCCACTACTCCTATAAATACCCTTGCATTCACTCCCCACTCCATCTCTCCATTTCTCACACCACAACTAACACAAACACTTCCCCTTAGAATCCAAAACCGTGAGTCCCCCTTCCACCATTCCTCATCCATTTCCATAATTCCCCAAACCTCACCTTAGACCTTGTGCTACAACAACGAGGAAGATAAGAGGGCCTAAACGTTCGTACAATTCAAGTTTGAGTTGTTGGAATGTTTAGGTGTTTCTTTGATTTCAAAGTTTAAATTCAATTCTCTTTGTTTTGTACGTATGAGTAATGGAAGAAAAGAGTGCCTAAACGTTCATACAATTCAAGTTTGAGTTGTTGGAATGTTTAGGTGTTTCTTTGATTTCAAAGTTATGAGGAACTAAACCCCCTTTAGCTAGGGGGTAATTCGAAACTATGTTTATATTTGCAATATGAATTGATTACTTTTGGTTGGAATTTCATAAGTTGTGGATTCAATTCGTTTAACTGTTTGATTGATAACTTATTTATGTATGTTCATTGAGATTGCAAGCTTAATTTTCATGCATGAATATGACGCTAGAATATAAGTGAGTTTCACCTAATCGTTATGAACTTATATTCACAAGTAGTGGAGGTTGCTTATAAACAATCGCGTTAAATAAATTCTTGGCACGAGTTTCATGCAATCATAGTAACGAATGCCTCGTCAACACTTATAATCTTCATAGAGCGTAATGATTCTTGCTTGTATCTCTATTATGCAATCATGTAGGGGACTTGTGGGGAATGTTTTGGGTTGTCGTATGCAATCATCCAATTCAATAACGTTAGGAAGATTTGAAGGTTAATTTAAGCGGACCTAATTAACCCGGGGTGATGAGTTTCATAATTATTGAAATGCAATTGGAAATCTTTTTATTATGCAAGTGTAACATATGTGGAGATGACCCCTTTAGCTAATGTGTTTGATTGGGCTAGAGCCATTGTTTTGTGTCTTCAAGTGCATACAAGGCCTTCAAATTCGTCCATCCTCTTGGCTCCATGGATAAGCTATCCAATCCATGCCCAAAAATGCTCCAAATGGCCTCAAAATGCACTTTCTTGCTCCCTAGGCCCTTAGAACCTGAAAACACACAAAAGAAGCATAAAGGACTAAAATAACGAGAGAAACATAACGTAAATGCACGAGAACAAGCCATTTAAGTCGCATGAATATGCTCCTATCAAATACCCCCACACTTAGCTTTTGCTAGTCCTCGAGCAAAACAGAATAAAAACAAATAAACAAAACGACACTAAACACGTAAAACACAACCTAAACCTTCCAACAACCGTCTTAGGCATTTCCAATGCACATGACAAGTTAAAAATCATCATTCTCACAGATTTTAGTCATCTTCACATTTAAGTACATTCTTAATCATAGTCACCATATACTAGTTCACAATTAAGCATTTAAAACCATGTTTTGAATGTAGTAACATGCCTTAGAGAATTTGCTCAATTCCTTTCAAGATATGCACTCAATTTTTACTCAGATTTTCTAACTACACACCCTAATCTAGTCATATGTGAGAAGATTGATGTAAACATGAAAACGACACTCACATATATGTATCACAAAGAACGCAAATTCTGGAGTTAATAATCAAGTTTAGATATGATCTCATGAATGGAATGCTACTACTTAGACGCGAGAACCAGTGACACCATAAGCTCATACCAAGTTCAAACTCCACAAATTGAAATACACAACACTCAAGATAGAAGTCAAGGGTTGTAACGGGGCTTGGGGTATGTGGATAAAGAAGGGATATGGAAAACAAAGGTTCTTAAAGAAATAGTGAGCAAAGCATTTTAATCAACTTAGAATTCACTTTTGAATGAAAACTCAACTTTTGAACAAAAAGGGAGAATTTAGACAATTTACCAAAATTTGATGCGAAGATTTATACGCACACAAATTAAACCCTCTTTTTGACAATTGTAGTATAAGTATAAGTAGGGATCGTTCTGGACCGGGGATTAGGAGGGATTGTTAATCACTTGGATTTGACTTAAAAACGTAAAAACATAATATAAAACACTAAACTAGACTCAAAGAATGTAAAACTAAACTTTAAAACACTAAAACAAATCAAAAGACTCAAAATGCTTTTAAAAACACAAACTAAAATGCTATACTAAACTCGAAGAATTCAAAACTAAAAATAAGAAAGATTAAGACTAAGACTTTAAACGAAATATGGGGGGATTGATTTTGGACGAATTTAAACTAAAATGGATAGATTGTAAAGAAAACAATTGTAAATATGAAATTGACGGAAATGAATGGATGGTATGGCTAGCTAAGGGGTTCTTCTCCACACATGTTACACTTGCATAATAAAAAGATTTCCAATTGCATTTCAATAAATTATGAAACTCATCACCCCGGGTTAATTAGGTCCGCTTAAATTAACCGTCAAGTTTTCCTTAAGTTAATGAATTGGATGATTGCATACGACAACCCAAAGCATTCCCCACAAGTTCCCTACATGAATTGCATAATAGAGATACAAGCAAGAATCATTAAGTTCTTTGAAAACTATAAGTGTTGACGAGGCATTCGTTACTATGGAATACGCATGAAACTTATGCCAAGAATTCGTTTAACGCGATTGTTTATAAGCAACCTCCACTACTTGTGAATATAAGTTCATAACGATTAGGTGAAACTCACTTATATTCTAGCGTCATATTCATGAATGAAAATTAAGCGTGCACTCTCAATAAACATACATAAATAGGTTATCAATCAAATAGTTAAACAAATTGAATTCACAACTTATGAAACGCAATTAGAAGTAATCAAATCAAAATGCAAGCATAAACATTTATTTCGAATTACCCCCTAGCTAAAGGGGGATTAGTTCTTCATAACATTGAAATCAAAGAAACACCTAAACATTCCAACAACTCAAACTTGAATTGTATGAACGTTTAGGCACTCTTCTCTTCCATTCCTTATACGTACAAAACAAAGAGAATTAAAATGAAACATTGAAATAAAAGAAACGCCTAAACATTCCAACAACTCAAACTTGAATTGTATGAACGTTTAGGCCCTCTTCTCTTCCTCTTTATTGTAGCATAAGGTCTAGGGATAATTGGTTTGGGGGATGGAAGTGTGGAATGGAAGAGGAGTGGTGGAGAAGTGGAAGGGGAATGGAAAAATGGTTTTGGATTCTAAGGGGACTCACGGCAAAGAGAAGGAATGGAAGTGTTTGTGGTGTGTTGTGTATGAAATGAGATGATCTTGAATGAATGAATGCAAGGGTATTTATAGGAGTAGTGGAGGGAACATATGGTTGTTTGTTTAAGATGCAAGTGGCTAATTAATGATGGAAAAGTATGTGATTTAAAGGATGCAAAGTGAATGAATCATGAATCATTGTGGATGAAAGGTGGAAGTGCATGTGTTGATGACTAGGTTAGTGGGTGGAAATCTGAAAATGGCATATAGGAATGGGAGCTCACGGTTTGAATGTGTAAAGTGTGTGTGAATGCATGTGAAGATGCAATAAATAATGCATGTAGGGTTAGGAAATAATGAAGAAATGCATGTGAGATGTTTGGAAAGGAAATGGGAACCCACGGCAATGAAGTTGTTTTGTGTTGTGAATTATGATGAATGCATGTGAGTTAAAGAGGGAGAATGTGGTGAAATGATGAAGTAGGAAGGTGGAAATGTGAGTGAATGATGTGCATGTGTGAGAATGCATGTGGAATTAAGAGGAGTATGGAAGTGAAATAAATGAATGATATGTTAAGTGATAAGTGAATGATATGTGGTGAGAGATAAGTGAATGGTTTGATAAGTGATAAATGAATTAGTTTAAAGGGCTAGGGTTTAAGTACATAGAATGGGCCTAAAATAGGTTGGTTTGTATGGCATAATGTGTTTGATTGGGCTAGAGCCATTGTTTTGTGTCTTCAAGTGCATACAAGGCCTTCAAATTCGTCCATCCTCTTGGTTCCATGGATAAGCTATCCAATCCATGCCCAAAAATGCTCCAAATGGCCTCAAAATGCACTTTCTTGCTCCCTAGGCCCTTAGAACCTGAAAACACACAAAAGAAGCATAAAGGACTAAAATAACGAGAGAAACATAACGTAAATGCACGAGAACAAGCCATTTAAGTCGCATGAATATGCTCCTATCAAATACCCCCACACTTAGCTTTTGCTAGTCCTCGAGCAAAACAGAATAAAAACAAATAAACAAAACGACACTAAACACGTAAAACACAACCTAAACCTTCCAACAACCGTCTTAGGCATTTCCAATGCACATGACAAGTTAAAAATCATCATTCTCACAGATTTTAGTCATCTTCACATTTAAGTACATTCTTAATCATAGTCACCATATACTAGTTCACAATTAAGCATTTAAAACCATGTTTTGAATGTAGTAACATGCCTTAGAGAATTTGCTCAATTCCTTTCAAGATATGCACTCAATTTTTACTCAGATTTTCTAACTACACACCCTAATCTAGTCATATGTGAGAAGATTGATGTAAACATGAAAACGACACTCACATATATGTATCACAAAGAACGCAAATTCTGGAGTTAATAATCAAGTTTAGATATGATCTCATGAATGGAATGCTACTACTTAGACGCGAGAACCAGTGACACCATAAGCTCATACCAAGTTCAAACTCCACAAATTGAAATACACAACACTCAAGATAGAAGTCAAGGGTTGTAACGGGGCTTGGGGTATGTGGATAAAGAAGGGATATGGAAAACAAAGGTTCTTAAAGAAATAGTGAGCAAAGCATTTTAATCAACTTAGAATTCACTTTTGAATGAAAACTCAACTTTTGAACAAAAAGGGAGAATTTAGACAATTTACGCCCAGAATTGGTGTTTTGGAACCTTTCTTCAATCACTTATTCTTTTCTCTTTTTTTTTTTTCTTTTTTTTTTTTTTTTTTTTTTTTTTCTTTTCTTTTGAATCTCAAAACAAAAACACTTAAACATTCTCTCCCCCACACTTATTTTCTTTCATAATGTAACTCAAAAGGAATTCAATTAAGTCATGCTCACTATCTTTTAAGAACAAGGGTAAGGACGGTCATATTCTAGGTTAGGTGAAGATAAAGTGGGTAAACAAAGAACATGGGTTAACATGGCTCAACGGGGGTAAAACTTACAACATATACGAAATATGGGAAGCGAGGCTATTTGGCTATGGTGGCAACTACACAACTTCATCTTGATATATGTTATGCAAATCAATAACATGCTTTGAATGAAATGGGCATGAGTTCTAGCATTTGGAACTATATGATGAAACGCCTTCTAAGTAGTAACCAAGCAAAGAATAATGAGATCATGCAACGATTTTAGAAAACAAGAAATCACAGATTATACTCTCCAAAGAACGTTATAGGCTCAAGTCTCTCAGGGTTGTAGCATTTGTTTGAGTTCCTTCCTTCAGGCATGTTACAAAAACTAAATTTTCTTTTATGATTGCATGTGAAGTTATACATTATAACCATAACCAAGCATATACCAAGAGTAAATCAAACATTTCTCTATGTTAATAACTCTTTTTAACAGTCATGCAATTACAAACCAAATCCTTATCATTGTGTTGGAAGGTATCCTAAGACACAAACACACACACAAAAACAACTTTAAAACAACTCTTTTTGGGTTTTTCAAAACAATTTTTCAAATTTTTATGGGATTTTCGAATTTTTAAGACAAAACACACTAAAACAGTTTTAAAACAGTGAGAAACAACATGTGAAGTGATAGGCGATAAAATCCAACGAATTTGCATCAAATATACTTAGTTACCCCCCCCACACTTAAATCAAACATTGTCCTCAATGTTTTAAGCATAGATTCACACAAAGCATAAGTAAATACACAAAAAGCACTTAAACATACTAAACATGGCATAATGTAATTAACAAAGAGAAGAGTTTAGAGACGCAAATCTGGTTATAGAGTGTAAATTCCATCTTCTCTTTGTTGATTGCATTGAGGCTTGATCTTGATGATTCCACAGGCTTACTCTCGAACTGGTTTCCGCCCATCATTGATTTTCCTTTGTGCTACTTCTTGAACTGGGCAGCAGGATGGTTCTTTTGGTCTCCCCCGAAGGTCTGAGCTTACCCTTTTGGTCTGTTTCTTTGTTCAATCTTTTCAATTCGTATTGAAAAGGGTTGGAGGATAACTCAGCCTATGTTTGTCTCCACATGCTTCAATGTATCATTTTCACTTGCCTTACTCGCTCCCCTTTGCAGAAGTGGTCCCTTCTCCGGAAGTGTATCAACCGTTGAAGATGACTACTCGAGAGCAACGCTAGGTAAGCAATCAGGAATAGATTCCAGGTAGTTGGCTCCAGATCGGAAGATTGACTCCAAGTGCCGGCTGATTGCTTCTTTTACTTTGCCATGCGAGTAAGAACAAGGACAAAGAAAAAGACAGGGAAAGAGCATGATATGAGATACTTTTGCTTTTGACCTTGATGATATGAGATACCTTTGCTTTGAAGAAGCGGTGAATGAATCAGCACATGCTTCAATCCGCCGTTTCCTCCTGGGTCATATGTACTCCAGGCATCTGGTATCATCTTTGGGGAAGAAGAAAGAATTGAGTATTTTGAAAGGCTTTGCTGGGAGTGCGCCCTCAGAGGTGAGGGAGAGTTGGGCATTTTCTTCAGGTTTGCCCTGCCATAAAAGACGAAGGTCGACATATATAGAGATAATATCAAGTGGTGGTACTTTTTACCCTTGTCGACAAACGTTTTGATCCCGCAATTCCGGCTTTTTGAAATAGTGGCGCCTCTTCAATTTCTGAGCAGGCGCCCCTTCGATTTCTGAACGACACGTGGTAGTGCAGATACGGCTCCTTTTGACAAAGCTGCACGCGTCTTCTGAAAAGCAGAGAAAGCATCGCCGAACTTTGCGCTTGTCGGCTAAAGATGTGTAGTTGTGATGATGGCCTCCACGTGTTGTCAGCTTTGTCAGAAATCTTTTGACAAAGTTGAACGCGTTTTCTGAAAAGCCGAGGGAGCGTCGCCTAACTTACGCCGGAAAATCCGGCTCTTTGAATCGGTGGACGCGTCGCCTTGGCATTTTATAGAGTTATCGATCACCGCCAACATACACACTCTGAAGATTTCCCATTCCTGAAACTCGACTTCGGCCCTTTGTGAAATTTTTAACTCCATCCACCCCTTCTCTTTGAACACTTTTGAAAAAAATGGCATACTCATCGAACCTTAGCTTAGATTTGAGTCTCAGCAGCGATCCGGTTGCGCCCCGTCAAGGTAATGTATGGCGCCCTTCTTTTTTATCTTCTAACGGTCCTCTTTCAGGTGAAGACTCTGTGATGCAGGATGCCACAACAGCTACAATAGTAGCTAAAAACCTCCTCACTCCAAAAGATAGTAGGCTGCTGTCAGGACGGTCCGATGAGTTGGCCGTTCAAGAGTCCCTCGCACTTAGTGTTCAGTGTGCGAGCTCTGTGTCCAACATGGGCCTACGCCTGCTTGCCCGCTCCCGTCAGGTGGAATCGTTGATGGCAGAGGTGGAAAGACTTAAGCAAGAGATCCAGCAGCTTAAGTACGAGAATAGAAGTTTGCATGTGCTTGCAAATAACTATTCGTCGGGGATGAAGAGGAAGCTTGATGAGCTGCAAGAATCTGAGGGTCGAATTCACAGTGACCGTCAAAGGCTTGCGTCTTATCTCCAGAGGCACCTTTTTCCTGGGTCATCCAGCGCTTGGCCAAGTATTGAGGCCTGGAATGCTCTAGCTCCGATGCCTCCCGCTCCGATGCCTCCCGCTCCGATGCCTTCCGCTTCGATGCCTCCCGCTTCTATGCCTTCCGCTTCTGCGCCTCGTAGTGGGACTTCACGCAAACAACCTTTGTGAAGCCCACCTTTCTCCATGTTTAATATCTTTTATTTTTTATTTTTTATTTTTTTATTTTTTTATTAACATAAATAAAATCAAACGGCATGGAATTGGTCCTTGAATGGAAGGTGATACTTGAAGTGAACCGGCATTGGTTTGAATTCTAGTGTAGGTGCCTGATTCAAAAAAAATAGCAAGTTAGTATAAAATCTAATGGAATTTGGAAAAAAATACTTACTTGTTTTGTCCGACAAGAACTCAATGACAAATACCACTCCTTTGAAAGTTTCAGGGATATTGGACTTGGCCAGATTGCAAGTGATGGTTATTACTTGTCCAATGTCATCAAATTTAACTTCTTTGGATTTTGTGGTTTCAAGAACGTCCTCTTTGATGGATTCATGACATTCCCTACTTGTCACCTTTGGAAGGGCTTCCAAGATGTCTTTTTCACCTTCTTCTTCCTTGGAAGTCATGAATCTGCAAGGAATAGGGTTAAAAATAATGAAATTTGGAACAACCATACCTGTATTAGATGGCATAGGAGCAATAGGAGCCTCCGGTAAAGGTGTTTCCACCCTTTCCGTGGGTTGGGTGTATTCCTCTTCCTTGTGATTTGATTTTGATGGTTGAGGGTCCGTTCCAACCTCCTTGTCACTTCTCAACATGATTTCCTTGGCAGTTTCAAATTCTCCCTTCTGATTTGCAATGGTTGAACTAGGGAGTTCGCCTTGGTCGCAAAATTGTCCTTCGAACTCCGCTATCTGCCCAATTTGCTTTTCCAGAGTAGTAAGTAATTGAAAAATCGTATCATTATCATTTGAATTACCTACATTACTTTGGGCAGGTTGTGGTGGCTGCATAGGCGCTGAATAGAACTCCTCATACGGCTGCCAATATCCTTCTTGTTGAGCCTCATTGTCTTGATTTTGTAAGCCCTGCACCAAACAAATTAATTCATCAAGCTTTTGGTTATAATTTATTGACGAACTTAAATTTGGTTGGGCATATTGAATATGAGGTTGTGGTGGCTGCCAATATCCTCCTTGTTGAGCATTTTGAGGTTCCCACCACATAGAGTTTGAATGATCACTCCAATCCGAATTGTAAGTATTGGAAAACACGTTATTCCTTGATTGAAGATTAAATATATCAACTCTTTGCATTTGGGACCTTTCCATGAGTTGTGACAAAAGAGAAGCATTATTAAGTGCCATCTTGTTCTTAACAAACAAAACACAAATAAAAAAAAACTAAATCTAAAAGACAATACAGAAACAAACAATCCAAGGGATTAGCAAATTTTCTAATCCCCGGCAACGGCGCCAAAATTTGATGCGAGAATTTATACGCACACAAATTAAACCCTCTTTTCGTCAAATTGTAGTATATGTATAAGTAGGGATCGTTCTGGACCGGGGATTAGGAGGGATTGTTAATCACTTGGATTTGACTCAAAAACGTAAAAACGTAATATAAAACACTAAACTAGACTCAAAGAATGTAAAACTAAACTTTAAAACACTAAGACAAACCAAAGACTCAAAATGCTTTTAAAAACACAAACTAAAATGATTTCTAACTAAATTGGACAATAAAGTAAAGGAGGATTTAAGTTTATACGAAATTAAATTAAATGAACAAATTAAAACAGAATGTAAATATGAAATTGATGAAATGGAATGGATGAATGCTAGCTAAGGGGTTCTTCTCCACACATGTTACACTTGCATAATAAAAAGATTTCCAATTGCATTTCAATAAATTATGAAACTCATCACCCCGGGTTAATTAGGTCCGCTTAAATTAACCGTCAAGTTTTCCTTAAGTTAATGAATTGGATGATTGCATACGACAACCCAAAGCATTCCCCACAAGTTCCCTACATGAATTGCATAATAGAGATACAAGCAAGAATCATTAAGTTCTTTGAAAACTATAAGTGTTGACGAGGCATTCGTTACTATGGAATACGCATGAAACTTATGCCAAGAATTCGTTTAACGCGATTGTTTATAAGCAACCTCCACTACTTGTGAATATAAGTTCATAACGATTAGGTGAAACTCACTTATATTCTAGCGTCATATTCATGAATGAAAATTAAGCGTGCACTCTCAATAAACATACATAAATAGGTTATCAATCAAATAGTTAAACAAATTGAATTCACAACTTATGAAACGCAATTAGAAGTAATCAAATCAAAATGCAAGCATAAACATTTATTTCGAATTACCCCCTAGCTAAAGGGGGATTAGTTCTTCATAACATTGAAATCAAAGAAACACCTAAACATTCCAACAACTCAAACTTGAATTGTATGAACGTTTAGGCACTCTTCTCTTCCATTCCTTATACGTACAAAACAAAGAGAATTAAAATGAAACATTGAAATCAAAGAAACGCCTAAACATTCCAACAACTCAAACTTGAATTGTATGAACGTTTAGGCCCTCTTCTCTTCCTCTTTATTGTAGCATAAGGTCTAGGGATAATTGGTTTGGGGGATGGAAGTGTGGAATGGAAGAGGAGTGGTGGAGAAGTGGAAGGGGAATGGAAAAATGGTTTTGGATTCTAAGGGGACTCACGGCAAAGAGAAGGAATGGAAGTGTTTGTGGTGTGTTGTGTATGAAATGAGATGATCTTGAATGAATGAATGCAAGGGTATTTATAGGAGTAGTGGAGGGAACATATGGTTGTTTGTTTAAGATGCAAGTGGCTAATTAATGATGGAAAAGTATGTGATTTAAAGGATGCAAAGTGAATGAATCATGAATCTTTGTGGATGAAAGGTGGAAGTGCATGTGTTGATGACTAGGTTAGTGGGTGGAAATCTGAAAATGGCATATAGGAATGGGAGCTCACGGTTTGAATGTGTAAAGTGTGTGTGAATGCATGTGAAGATGCAATAAATAATGCATGTAGGGTTAGGAAATAATGAAGAAATGCATGTGAGATGTTTGGAAAGGAAATGGGAACCCACGGCAATGAAGTTGTTTTGTGTTGTGAATTATGATGAATGCATGTGAGTTAAAGAGGGAGAATGTGGTGAAATGATGAAGTAGGAAGGTGGAAATGTGAGTGAATGATGTGCATGTGTGAGAATGCATGTGGAATTAAGAGGAGTATGGAAGTGAAATAAATGAATGATATGTTAAGTGATAAGTGAATGATATGTGGTGAGAGATAAGTGAATGGTTTGATAAGTGATAAATGAATTAGTTTAAAGGGCTAGGGTTTAAGTACATAGAATGGGCCTAAAATAGGTTGGTTTGTATGGCATAATGTGTTTGATTGGGCTAGAGCCATTGTTTTGTGTCTTCAAGTGCATACAAGGCCTTCAAATTCGTCCATCCTCTTGGCTCCATGGATAAGCTATCCAATCCATGCCCAAAAATGCTCCAAATGGCCTCAAAATGCACTTTCTTGCTCCCTAGGCCCTTAGAACCTGAAAACACACAAAAGAAGCATAAAGGACTAAAATAACGAGAGAAACATAACGTAAATGCACGAGAACAAGCCATTTAAGTCGCATGAATATGCTCCTATCAAAGGTGCCTCTGGAGATAAGCCGCAAACCTTTGACGGTCACTTTGAATTCGACCCTCAGATTCTTGCAGCTCATCAAGCTTCCTCTTCATGCCCGACGAATAGTTATTTGCAAGCACATGCAAACTTCTATTCTCGTACTTAAGCTGCTGGATCTCTTGCTTAAGACTTTCCACCTCTGCCATCAATGATTCCACCTGACGGGAGTGATAAGTCTCATTTTGCATGCATTTATATATTCCTTATTTGGCGTCTTTGTGATGTTTTTGGATTAAACTAGTTGCATTTTACATTATTTGGTGTTAGTGTGTAGTCAAGTGTGTATTTGGATCAAAGGGAAGGCAAATGAAGTAAAAACATTCCTTTTGGTAGCTGAGCATTCTTCCAAACGTGGAGAGGATTCTAGGGAGTTAAATTGAAGTCCAAATGAGGAATCTAGGACTAAGGTGGCTGCTTAAATTCAGGAGAAGATGTGATTAGGAAAGTGGTGCATTGGAGTCACATTGGATGGTTCTAAACAAGGCAAAAACATGCGGACACCTTGTTCATTCCACATAACTTGTGCCGTGTATTCCCTTGCCTTGTCCAGCTCCCTTTTGCACCAAAAACATTCACTCCCATTAATTAAACCATTCAGCCATATTTACACCAACAAACATCATCATGTCGTGCAAATCCCATGTGGTTCCAGCTCACTTATGCACTTCTAAACACCAAAACATGCATTCACATACATGTTCACAACATGGCCATGCATTCCATTACCTTTCTCCAATTCATCTTTGCAGATGTCCACTCCCTTGTTGCAGACATTGCACATGTATCGTTGATTAAATAAACCACATACCTGCAGATCATGTCCATGCCTTGCATCCATCATTCCAGAAATCCACTCATCCCATCATTTCATGCGATTCCAGCTCCTTCTTGTCTATGCCGTGCACTTTCATACTCTTTTCTAGATTTGAACAACCAATTCCAGGTTGTCCATTTCAGCTTTGCAGCCAACACACATGCATGTTCAATTAAAATAGCCAAATGCATGCATATTTCCCTAGTGCCGTGCATCCACCACCTCAGAAACCCACTCATTCCAGCTCACTTATGCACTGCCATCTGACTTGTGCAATTCCAGCTCCATTCTTAATGATGGCAGTGACATTTCCTCTCTATAAAAACCGTGCAAACTCACTTCATGAGGGTTGTTGGTTCATTCCATTATTCACACACATAGCCGCTCCATTCCCACTTCATTTCTGCCCATTTGCTCCCCCATTTACAGAAAACATCCAACCTTAAGCCGATCCATTTCATTTACATCACACTTGGAGAACCAACACCAAAGGGCACTCTTCAAGGAATTCAACATCAGTTTTGCTTCAAGGGTTTCTTCTTCTTAATTCTATTTTCACTCATGTTACTTATTTTTATGTCAAACCTTTGTAAACATGAAGTGTAACTAATCTCTCTCTAGGGATTCGATGTAGCCTTGCAAAGTTTGCCATGTAATCAAGTTAGAATGCTCAGTTTGTCCATCTATTTCTTGTTTCATTCTCTGATTTAATTGTGACTTTGTGAGTTGATTTTAATGTTTGATCACCATTTGAATTAACCACAGGTTGTTTAGCCAAGATTAGGTCACACATCATGCATATTCTTGGTAGATATGTGAATGGATGAAGGGAATACTTTGCAAACAACCTGCCAAGTGTTACCTTTGGTTTTATGAAAGTTTCTTGTTCGTAACACCTTCTTGATTAGGAACCCAAGTTGCACATCACAACTAGGCTCATGATTAGGAACATGTGATCAAGTCCACACATCATATGGTTGATCATATCTAAATGAAACAAACTCAAGAAATAGGTAGATGGCTGAGTATAAACTAACTTAACAAACATGGACTTGGTTTAGCAATGGTGAATTCGAATCCCTAGTTTCATCTCTATTGATACTATCCCATTTTATTAGTTGTTGATTCATTTATTTGTATTTACTTCATTCTCGTATGCTTTCAAGTTACAACCACAAATCTGCCTACATTGATTAGTTTTATTTCTCTAGTAAGAGTTCTTGCAAAACAAGTGATTATATAGGACTAATTAGTCTCTGTGGATTCGACACCCTTACTTGTGCCATTATACTAAACATATTTTAGCATCTAGGAAGGAAAACCCCTCAACAATAAAATGGCGCCGTTGCCGGGGACTGATTTCAGTCCCTTGTAATTGCTTGTTTGCTATTTAAAGTTTGTTCTTTTCATTGTAGGTAGATTCTTGATTTTCATTCAAACTTGTGTTATTTTGTTTCAGGTAGTATATGTCAAATAGACTTATTGAGTTAGGCCAAAGAATTGAACGGTTAAAGGGCCACACTTTGGACAACTTTGTGCCATCAAGTTCCTCCATTATCCGTGAAGAAGAGGAAGGGAATTCACCTAGTTCAACAAGTAAAGGATCTGAGCAATTTAATTGGGAAAGAGAAGAAGAGATGGCGGGTAACCAAGATGAGCTTCGAGCTTTGGAGGACTTTGCTCAACCAATCATACCAAATTCACCTTCATGCATCTTGCTGCCCACAGAAGCTAGAAACTATGATCTTAAATCTTCACATTTCCATATGTTTCCCTCTTTTTATGGCTTACCTAATGAAGACCCTTTAGCTCATATTAAAAAGTTTTACAATGTTGTGAGTGGTTTACCTTTGCAGGGAGTAAGTGAAGCAAATTTAAGGATGAGAGTGTTTCCTTACACCTTGAAAGATAGGGCCAAGAGTTGGTTGATGACTCTAACACCAGGTTCCCTCACCACATGGGATGTCGTGGCTAAGAAGTTCTTGGAGAAGTTCTTTTCCACTCAAAAGACAGCCACATTAAGGGGACAAATCTTCAACTTCAAACAAGATGATGGAGAACCTTATTTTCTATGATGGACTAACCCAAACATGTCAATCAACTGTTGATAATGCAGCAGGTGGAGCATTGAAGAAAAAGAATGCCCAAGAGTCATATAACATTTATGAGATGTTGGGGTCTAATGCTCAACACAAAGATTTAAGGGGTAAGAAAGTTGGAGTCTATGAAACAAGCTCTAATCATGATCTTTTGTTGCAGGTAGCTAACCTAGAAAGGAAGATTGAATTCGTTCTCAACATGGTGCCAAAAGCAAATGAAGTGTGTGCCATTTGCAACATACCAAGCCACCCTACTCATCAATGTCCATCTAGGGAAGCTTATCCCGAGTATGTTCAAGAGCAAGTGAACCTCATGAATTCTTACAATCAAAGGCCAAGGAATGATGTGTATTCCAATACATATAACTCAAGTTGGAGAGATCATCCCAACCTCTCATGGAAGAACAACAATCAATTCCAAAATTTCCAACCAAAACCTGCCACTACTCTAGAGGATACGGTTAAGTTGTTAGCCCAAAACACCTTGCAATTCCAACATTCCACAAATAGCACTCTCCAACAACATTCGGCGGCTCTAACCAAAATGGAGACACAATTGGGGCAGATTGCAGATGCCTTGAACCAAAGAGAGGTTGGAAAGTTTCCAAGCCAACCCGTGATACTCCAAAGGAACCAAGAGCAAGCCAAAGCAATCACTACACTTAGAAGTGGTAAGACTATTGATAATAGAGTTGGCAATGAAGTTACTAATGAATCTGATCATGTGAATGCAGGGGTTACTCAAGGAGAAAATGAGAAACCAAATGAGGAACCAAGCCATGATACTTCCTTATTTGAAGCACCAAATCTTCACAAGGCCGAGAAACCATACACTCCACCAATACCATTCCCTGGAAGACTTGCCAAAAGCAAGCAGGATAAGTCATTTAAGGAAATTTTTGATATACTAAGTAAAGTGAATGTTAACTTACCTTTGCTTGATGTCATTAGGAACATGCCGGCGTATGGGAAGTTTTTCAAGGAGTTAAACAGCTACAAAAGGAAGTATGGACCACATGAGAAGGTGGTGGTGTCCGAGAATGTGAGTGCAGTTTTGCAAAGAAAACTTCCACCAAAGCTCAAGGATCCAGGAAGTTTCTCTATCAACATCACCATAGGGGACAAGAAAGTAGAGAAGGCGATGCTTGATTTGGGTGCTAGCATCAACTTAATGCCTTATTCCGTGTACCTTCAACTAGGTTTGGGGGATTTGAAAGCCACCACCATTTCATTACAACTTGCAGACAGATCCGTGAAATATCCAAGAGGTATAGTAGAAGATATTCTAGTTCAAGTTGATAAACTAATCTTGCCTGCAGATTTTGTAGTGTTGGACATGGAAGAAGCTCCTATACATGACCGAGAGTTGCCTATATTGCTTGGGAGACCTTTCATGGCCACGGCCAAGACCATCATTGATGTGCAAAATGGACTCCTCACTATGATAGTGTTAGGAGAGACAGTTCAATTCAAAGTGTTTGAATCTCTTTCTTATCCTTCTTCATCTCTTGATTGTTATGCCATTGATGTGCTTGATTCACTTGTTTTATCTAAGTTCTTGCAGGCACAATCTAATGAACCATTACAAACTGTTTTGAGTCACTCTCAAGATGAGTTTGATGAAGAAGATGCACTCATAGAAGAGGTAGCTGCCCTGGAAGCATTGGCACCGTATCCTTTGAATGTTTCACCTCTCTTAGAGCCTTTAGAATCATCAATGTTACATCTAACTCCTTCCACTATTAAGGCACCAAAACTTGAACTTAAACCACTTCCACCACATCTAAAATATGCATATCTAGCTGAATTTGAAACTCTTCCAGTTATCATAGCTTCTGACCTTACCCCAAATGAAGAAGATAAACTAATTAGGGTGTTAAAAGAGTTCAAATCGGCTTTTGGTTGGTCTATTGCAGATATCAAGGGAATAAGCCCTACCATGTGCATGCATAGGATTCTTTTAGAGGAAGGAGCCAAGTCAACTTGTGAACCACAAAGAAGGCTCAATCCACACATGAAGGAAGTTGTGAGGAATGAAGTGTTGAAATTGTTAGATGTGGGGATCATATATCCCATTTCTGATAGCAAATGGGTGAGTGCTATTCAAGTGGTACCTAAGAAGGTGGGAATCACAGTGATGAAGAATGAAAACAATGAGCTTGTGCCCACAAAGCCCATGGCTAGTTGGCGTGTTTGCACTGATTACAGGAAGTTGAATTCTAGCACTAGAAAAGATTACTTTCCTATGCCTTTCATAGATCAAATGCTTGAGAGATTGGCAGGTTACTCACACTATTGTTTTCTTGACGGTTACTCAGGTTACAATCAAATTGCAATTGCTCCGGAGGATCAAGAGAAAACTACCTTTACTTGCCCTTTTGGCACATTTGCATATAGGAGAATGCCTTTTGGACTTTGCAATGCTCCAGCAACATTCCAAAGATGCATGTTGGCAATCTTTTCTGACATGGTAGAAAGATTCATTGAGGTATTTATGGATGACTTCTCAGTGTTTGGTTTCTCTTTTGATGAATGTCTTAACCATCTCTCCTTAGTACTTCAAAGATGTCAGGAAACAAATTTGGTTCTCAATTGGGAAAAGTGCCAATTTATGGTGAAACAAGGAATTGTGTTAGGACATGTAATCTCTAGCAAAGGAATGGAGGTGGACAAAGCCAAAATTGACGTCATCACCAATATGGTAGCCCCCACCACTGTGAAGGGAGTAAGAAGTTTTTTGGGACATGCGGGTTTTTATCGTCGTTTCATTAAGAACTTTTCAATGATCACTCGTCCATTATGCAATCTGTTAGCTAAAGATGTTGCATTTCATTTTGATAAGGCTTGTATGGATGCATTCAATACTTTGAAATATGAACTAACCTCAGCCCCTATTATTATGGCACCAGATTGGTCTTTACCTTTTGAATTGATGTGTGATGCCTCTGACTATGCTATTGGTGCAGTTTTAGGGCAAAGAGTGAACAAGCTTCCACATGTGATCTACTATGCAAGCCGGACTCTACATGATGCTTGATGCGAGATTTATACGCACACAAATTAACCCTCTTGTTGTCAAATTGTAGTAAGGATGCAAGTAGGGATCGTTCTAGACCGGGGATTAGGAGGGCTTGCTAAAACCTCTAAATTGACTCAAAAACGTAAAATAACAATATGAAACACTATACTAGACTCAAAGAATGCAAAACTAAACTTCAAAACATTAAAACAAACCAAAAGACTCAAACATCACCCAAAACACTCAAAACAGCCTTAAAATCACTTTCTGGGCAGTTTTGAGCACTTTGGTGAATTTGGACGAATTTTGGGAAATAAATTGAATCAAAACACTTTAAAACATAAACTAAACAGATTTTAAGCACCAAGGAACAAGAAAGTAAAGGGGGGTTTTGATTTGACGAAATTTGAATTAACAAAACAAGTTAATAAACTAGGCAGGTTGTATAAACAGATTTGAGAAATAAGATGATGGATGGATTAGTTAGAGGTCCATTCTCCACACATGATACATTTATATATATGAATCGATTCTCCAATTGTTTTTCATTAACTATGATGCTCAACACCCCAAGTTAACCGTGATGCACTAATTAACTCTCAAATTTTCCTTATGTTATTGAATTGGATGATGCATGCGACAATTCAAATCATTCTCCAATGGTTCTCAACATGAATGCATAGAAGAGATACAATGAGAGATCATTATGCTCTATGAAAATTATAAGTGTTGACGAGGCAATTGTAACTATGAATGCATGATACTTTTGCCAAGAATTCAATTAACGCGGTTGTGACTAGCAACCTTCACTACTCATGTTTATAAACTTGTGACGATTAGGTGAAACTCGTTTATAAACTAGCATCGAGTTTATGCATGAAAACTAAGTATGCATCCCTAATCAACATACAAAAACAAGTTTTTAATAAACATGATAATTGAATTACAATCACAACTTAACAAATCACAATTGGAAGAAATCAATTCATATTTCAAACATGTTCATGGCTTCAAACTTTCCCCTAACTAATTAGGGGTTTAGCCACTCATGATTACAACAAACTTAGAGAGTAATAACAAAGTAAATATTGAAAACAAGAATCGAAGTACACCTAAAAATTCCAACAACTCAATCTTGAATTGTATGAACGTTTAGGCCTCTTCTCCTCTAGTTGCTGCGGCACAAGGGGTTTTGGTGAGTTTTGGTGGTTATGGATGATGTAGAATGATGTGTTTAGGGTAGGGATGGATGTAGGGGAAGGCAAAGAGTGTTTTTGGGCAGAAAATATGAAGAATGGTGAAGTATGGTAGTGCTAGAGAGAGGGGAGGAATTTCTGGCGTGAATGAATGTGTATGAGAGATGGTTTTCTGAAATGGAAGAGTGTGTGTTTTGTGGCTGCAATGCATGCTTATTTATAGGTGAAATGGGGGGAACATGATGACTAGGAATTAGGTGGAAAGCTGAAATGGTGATGGGAGATGCATGTGGCTGAAATGCATGTGATTAAAGGGTGGGAATGCATGTGCTTTGACAGAAAATAAAAGGGAATGCTGGAAATCTGGAATGGGAACTCACGGCATGGTTGTTTTCTGGTGGTGAATGGGTTTATGTTTGAATGGTGCATGTGGGTTGATTATTTAAAGGGAGTGCATGTGGATTAAAGGTTGGAATGAACATGAAATGCACGGTTTTGAGAAATGATTATGGATGCATGTGTTGAATGATTATGGGTGTATGTGGGTGGAAATGCATGTGGGAATGCATGTGATTTGGCTGAAATGAAAGGTAGTGGGAAGTGCATGTAAGCCACGGCAAGGAATGCATTTTCTGAATGAATGAAGGCAGGTTATGTGGAAGGGCTTGAACAAAGGTAGAAGCACGGCACAAAGGTGAATGGGTGATGTGTGAATGTGGTTGAATGATTAAAGTGTAAATGATTAATGAATGGTTCTTTGTTGATGGTGGAAATCTGAAATGATGAAGTGGAATGTGCATGTGGCTGCAATGGTAAAGGATGGGAGTGCATGTGCTTTGACAGCTAGGTTGCATGTGGAATGTGACTGTAATTGATGGAGTAATGCACGGCAAAAGGGGATTGTGGTGCAATGATGGTGTTTTGCACGGCAATGATGGGGAAAGAATGTGTGGATGCATGGTTGTGTTGGTGATGAATGTGAACTCTTTGTTCTTCATTTTCATTCCTTTGGTCTTCAATTTCGTCCATCTACTTGGCTTTAAGCATATGCAATCCATTCCAATCTCTAATTTGCTCCAAAAGGCTCCGAAAGGCATCCTTTTGCATCCTTAGCCATATGAACCTATAAACACACGAAAATGACTTTAAACACTAAATTAAGTAAGAAAACACAACATAAATGCATAAGAACTAGCTAACTAAGGTGCATAAATATGCTCCTATCAATGCTCAACTTAACTATTCCACTACTGAAAAGGAGTTGCTTGCTGTTGTTTTTGCCTTAGAAAAGTTTAGGTCATATCTTGTGGGATCTAAAGTTATTGTGTTTTCTGATCATGCAGCCCTTAGGTACTTGATGACAAAGAAAGATGCTAAACCACGCTTAATTAGATGGATACTCTTACTACAAGAGTTTGACTTGGAAATTCGAGATAAGAAGGGAAGTGATAACGTTGTGGCTGACCATTTGTCAAGGCTTAATGAAAACCATGGAGTTGGACAACCTTTGCCCCTAAATGAATCATTTCCAGATGAACAACTCCTTGTTGTTCAAGAACAAGAACCATGGTATGCTGATTTTGTTAATTATCTTGCTTGTGGTGTAATGAGAAATGACCTTTCTTTTCAGCAAAGAAAGAAGTTCCTTGCCATGGTAAAGCACTACGTTTGGGACGAACCATATTTGTTTAAATATTGCCCTGACCAAATCATTAGGAGATGTGTCCCAGAGAGTGAGCAACAAAGCATTCTAACATTTAGCCATACATTAGCATGTGGAGGACATTTTGGTGCCAAAAAGACATCTCTAAAGGTTTTACAATCTGGTTTCTTTTGGCCTACTTTATTCAAAGATGCTTTTGATTTTTGTTCTAAGTGTGATAGGTGCCAGAAAATGGGGAACATTAGCCGAAGAAATGAGATGCCATTGAACAACATTTTGGTGGTGGAGCTCTTTGATGTTTGGGGAATCGATTTCATGGGACCATTTCCATCTTCTTTTGGCCACTTATACATATTAGTGGCAGTAGATTATGTATCCAAATGGGTTGAAGCCATTGCTACAAGAACTAATGATCATAAAGTTGTTTTGAATTTTCTTAAAGATGTGATTTTTTGTAGGTTTGGAACCCCAAGAGCTATTATTAGTGATGGTGGCAGCCATTTCTGCAACAAACCCTTTGAATCCTTGATGAAGAAGTACAACATCAACCACAAAGTGGCAACCCCGTACCATCCTCAAACCTCGGGACAAGTGGAGATTAGCAATAGGGAGATCAATGATAGGAGCATATTTATGCGCCTTAGTTAGCTAGTTCTTATGCATTTTTGTTATGTTTTCTTCGTTAAAGTAGTCTTTTAAGCTACTTTCATGTGTTTTCAGGTTTAAAGGACATATTACATGAAATGATGCAATTTGGAGCTTTTGGAGCAAAAACTGAGCTGGAATGTGGTGTATGTAAATGGACCACGAGGAATGGACGAGGTTGAAGGTAAAAGGAGCTTAAGAAATGAAGAAATGAAAGTGAAGAGCAAAGAAGTCGGAATTGGCAACCAAAGTTTCTAAAGTTGGAAGTTTCTATTCTTGGAGGTTTCCATTATCGTGAGTTTCTATTCTTGGCTTTGGGCTTTTAGATGACCTAAACCCTAAGCCCATGCCGCACCTAAACCCTAATCCTAGCCCACTTAATCAGCCGCACCCTAGGGCCTAATCATTTAATTTCTGCCAAGTTAAACCCTAATCCATCTACCCTAAGCCCATGCCGCACCTAATGTTCTAGAAACCCTATTTTCTGGTCGATTTCCAACCCTTGCCGCACCCAAACCCTAGCCCATTTGTCTAGCCAGATTTCTTTAGGGTTTAGCTGCCTATATATATATGTTTTACCACCATGCCGCACACACAACCCTCTCCACAAATTAGAAATTCGTCAAAATATATTCAGCCCCCTTGCCGCAGCCTTCCTCCACCAATCTGCCATATTTTCACACTTTGCCGCAACCCCCATGTCCCCTAAACACTACCATATCATTCCTTACCTACTCATCCATCTAAATAACCCCTAGAACCTGTCCTAGTTCTTGTGCCGCAGACAAGAGGAGGAGAAAAAGCTTGGGACGTTCATGCCATTCTATTGAGGATTGCTGGAACGTTTTAGGTGTTGTCTTTCCGTTGAATTCCATGTTTAATTTTGATATTCTTTGTGTTGTGAGTATGAGGAACTAAACCCCCTTGGTTAGGGGGGAATTCGAAACCATGTACATGCTTGCAATATGATTTGATTACATTCAGTTGTTATTTCATAAGTTGTGGATTCAATTCGTTCATCTATTTGATTGATAACTTATTTGTGTATGTTGATTGAGAGTGCACGCTTAGTTTTCATGCATGAATATGATGCTAGATTATGAGGGAGTTTCACCTAATAGTTACAATCTTATAATCACAAGTAGTGAAGGTCGCTTGAAAACGATCGCGTTGAATGAATTCTTAGCATAAGTTTCATGCAATTCATAGTAACGAATGCTTCGTCAATGCTTATGTTTTTCATAGAACTTAATGATTTTTGCTTGTATCTCTATTATGCAATTCATGTAGGGAACTTGTAGGGAATGTTTTGGGTTGTCGTATGCAATCATCCAACTTAATAATTTGTGGAAAAACTGAGGGTTAATTAGTGCAATTCACGGTTAATCTGGGGTGTTGAGTATTTATAATTTATTGGAAGAACAACTGAAAATCGTTTTGTTTGCAAGTGTGACATGTGTGGAGAAGAACCTCCTAATTAGCCTTTTATCCATCCTTTTTATCCAAAAACATTCTACAATCTGTTTAGTTTAAAGTTTCTGTTTTATGTTAAATTTTCGTCCAAAACAAATCCCCCTTAATTTGAAGTCTTAGATTAGTTAGAAAGTGTTTTGATTTGTGTTTCTAAGTATTTTGATTCAAGTTTTCACCCAATTTCGTCCAAATTAGTGTAGGTGCTCAAAACTGCCCAGAAAGTGGTTTTTAGGCAGTTTTGAGTCTTCTAGTTGCTATTTTGGGTTTTAGGTTTGTTTAAGTGTTTTAACTTTTAGTTTTGCATTCTTTGAGTCGAGTTTAGTGTTACAAACCTTGTTTTTGAGTTTTTAAGTCAGTTTCCAAGTGTTTAGCAATCCCTCCTAATCCCCGGTATATAACGATCCCTACTTACATCTTTACTACATTTTGACAAAAAGAGGGTTTAATTTGTGTGCTTATTTATTTCGCATCAAATTTTTGGCGCCGTTGCCGGGGATTAGCAACTTTGCTAATCCCTTGGATTGTTATTTTCGTTTTTCTTATTAGATCAGATTCTTATGTTATTTTGTTTCTTGTTTTAGGTACTTGTTTATGACTCGGAGTTCTAATCCGATTCACAAACATATTTTAGACTTTGACGACGATTTTGAGCGTGAGTTGAGACGTAAGAGGAAGAACCCGGAACCTAGTGAATCAAGTGCAAGTTCCGAGGCCGTCTCTGAATTTGAAGAAGAGGAGGAGGAAGCCACGGCAGGGATATTTGAAGAAGTCCAAGGCATGGCGGTGGACACCCGGACACTCAAGGAGCTTGCAGCTTCGGGATTGGGTAATGCAGCACCCTTGTGCATTCAATACCCCACGGCTGCCCAAGGTAAGACGGATGAGTTTGAATTAAAGTCAAGTTTGCTTCATCATATTCCTAAATACCATGGCTTGTCCATGGAAGATCCTAACAAACATTTGAAAGAATTTGAAGTAGTTTGCTCTAGTATGACTCCCGTCACTGTTGACGGAAATATATTGAAGATGAAGGCTTTTCCATTCTCTTTGATGGATAAAGCCAAAGATTGGTTATATGAGTTAGCTCCCGGCACTGTCACTTCTTGGGAGAGTATGAAGAGAGCGTACTTGGAGAAGTTCTTTCCAACTTCTCGCATCATCCTCCTACACAAAAAGATAAGCGGAATCCAGCAAGAAGAAGGTGAGTCTTTTCCTACGTATTATGAACGATTTAAATCACTTGTTGCTTCTTGTCCACAGCATCAGATGAAGGAGGAGTTGCTCTTGCAATATTTCTACGAGGGTCTCCTACCTCTAGAACGTCAAATGCTTGATGCTTCGGCGGGTGGAGCATTGGTGGACAAGACGCCCAGGGATGCCAAGGTCTTGATCGCTAACCGAGCATTGAACGCTCAACAATACGAAGGCGTTGGACAGAGGAGTACCCCACGGCAACACCAAGTCAATGAGGTAAGTGCCATAACCGAACTTCAAAATCAAATGGCTAACCTTACTACGTTGCTTTCTCAGGTGGTGGAAGGTCCAAAAGTTAAAACCGTAGCTTCTTGTGGCGTATGCTCCATGCAAGGACACCCTACGGACAAGTGCCCACAATTAATCGAGAATGGAGGGTGGGAGACACTCAATGCCGTGGGATATGGCAACCAATACCAATCACGTGGTGATCCGTTCTCTAATACTTACAATCCCGGTTGGCGTGATCATCCGAATTTCAAATGGCGAGACCCCCAACAAGGTCAACAACAAAGCGGATTTAGGCAACAACCCCCGGGTTTCTATCAAAAACCGTTGGCACCACCACAAGCCCAAGCACAACCTGCCCAAAGCAATGTAGGTAATTCAAGTGATAATGATAAGATTTTTCAATTACTTACTACTTTGACGCAGGAAGTCCAAACTCAAAACAAAGAGAGGCAAATCCAAGACAAGAGGGTGGACAACTTGGAGAAGCAAGTGGGACAGATTGCCGAGTTCATGGGGCAATTTCGTGAGCAAGGAAGGTTGCCTAGCTCAACGGTGGTCAATCCGAAAGGTGGATTCGAATCTGCAAAAGCTATGCATTTGCGAAGTGGAAAGCAAGTCGGATCTGACCTCAAACCATCCAAATCACGTTCCAACGAGGAGGATGAGTTGAGAATTGAAGAGGAGGAGCAAAGGCCACTCACGGCCAAGGTGGAACCAAATGTGCCGCAAGTTCCAAGTGATCCTAAACCGTCCAATTCACCCAATAAAGGTAAAAACGTGTCAAGTTCAGTTCCTACTAATGCTTTTCCTTTGAATGTTCCTTTTCCTAGTAGATTTAAGCAAACAAAAAAAGAGGAAGCGGAAAAGGACATTCTCGAGACGTTTCGCAAAGTTCAAGTCAACATACCTTTGTTAGATGCAATCAAGCAAGTTCCGAGGTATGCTAAGTTCTTGAAGGAGTTGTGTACCACTAGGAAGAGGATGTCGACTATGGAAGTGGTAAAGGTAGGTGAAAATGTGTCCGCCATCTTGCAACGCAAACTACCTCCCAAATGCAAGGATCCAGGTAGCTTTACCATTCCTTGTGTCATTGGGAATACTAGATTTGAATCTGCCATGCTTGATTTAGGTGCTTCTATAAATGTTATGCCATATTCCATTTATGCATCTATGAACTTAGGAGCATTGAAAAATGATGGGGTAATAATACAATTGGCCGATAGATCTAACGCCTATCCAAAGGGAGTTTTGGAAGATGTTCTTGTGCAGGTTAATCATTTGGTCTTCCCGGCGGATTTCTATGTCCTCGAAATGGATGAATCGGACCATGCTCCTTTGCTGCCCATTCTACTTGGAAGGCCATTCATGAAGACGGCCCGGACGAAGATTGACGTGTATAATGGAACTTTGTCCATGGAATTCGATGGGGAAGTTGTTAATTTTAATCTTTCTGATTCCATTAAATACCCTAGTGAGGACCATTCATGCTTTTCTATTGATATAATTGACTCTTTGGCGCAGGGATATCTCGACGATTTGAATGACGATGCGCTTGAAAAAGTCATTACACGAGGCATGGAACTCAAAACAAAGGGGGCAGATTGCATGCATGCCCACGGCATACAAGAGTCATCCCATGCCGTGCCCCCTAGTGAGGAATTACTTGAAGTTGTGGCTGCCCTTGAGTCCTCACCTAAGCTTGATGGTAAGTATACTAACCGTGAGTCCATTCCCATTTCGACTAACAAATTGCTTCCATCTATAGTTCAGGCACCTACCCTTGATCTCAAACCATTACCGGGCCATTTGAAGTACATTTTCTTGGGGGAAAAGGAGACATTACCGGCCATCATTTCTTCATCACTCACGGCACAAGAAGAGGAGAAACTAGTGCGTGTTTTGAAGGAATTCAAATCTGCCCTAGGGTGGACATTGGCCGATATCAAAGGTATTAGTCCCGCCACATGCATGCATCATATATTTCTTGAGGAGGGGGCCAAACCAACTAGAGAGGCTCAACGCCGTCTTAACCCTCCGATGATGGAAGTTGTGAAGAAGGAGATAATCAAGCTATTAGATTGTGGAGTTATCTATCCTATCTCGGATAGTAAGTGGGTTTCGCCTATCCAATGCGTGCCGAAGAAATCTGGAGTGACGGTTGTGGAGAACGCAGAGAATGAGCTAGTGCCCACTCGAGTCCAAACCGGTTGGCGCGTATGCACTGATTATAGGAAGATAAACGCCACCACGAGGAAGGACCACTTCCCATTGCCGTTCCTAGATCAAATGTTGGAAAGGTTAGCAGGTCATTCATTTTATTGTTTTCTTGATGGATATTCTGGTTATAATCAAATTGTTATTGCCCCGGATGATCAAGAAAAGACTACTTTTACATGCCCCTTTGGTACATTTGCTTATCGTCGCATGCCATTTGGGTTATGTAACGCACCTGCTACATTTCAAAGATGCATGATGAGCATATTTTCAGATTATGTTGAGAAAATTATTGAGGTTTTTATGGATGATTTCAGTGTGTTTGGTAATTCATTTGATGGTTGTTTAAGTAATCTTAGTTTGATTTTGAACCGTTGTGTTGAAACAAATCTTGTGCTTAATTGGGAAAAATGTCACTTCATGGTTAAACAAGGTATTGTTTTAGGACATATTATTTCTGAAAAAGGCATTGAAGTAGATAAATCTAAGGTAGACCTTGTTCGTCACTTACCCGCTCCAACTTCGGTTAGAGAGGTTCGTTCGTTTCTTGGTCACGCAGGTTTTTATAGGCGGTTCATAAAGGATTTCTCGAAGATTGCACAGCCACTATGCCGATTGCTGCAAAAAGAGGTGGTGTTTGAGTTTGATGATGCATGCTCCACGGCATTCAAGCACCTCAAGGAGGCTCTCACTTCGGCTCCCATTATCACACCTCCAGATTGGAGCCTTCCATTCGAGTTGATGTGCGATGCTTCGGACTATGCGATTGGTGCTGTTTTGGGGCAGCGAAAGGACAAACAACCTCATGCTATTTATTATGCTTCTAGAACATTAAATGATGCTCAATTAAATTACTCAACAACTGAAAAAGAATTACTTGCTGTGGTATTTGCATTAGATAAGTTTCGGTCATACTTACTTGGGACTAAAGTCATTATTTTTACTGATCATGCAGCTCTCAAGTATTTGCTCACAAAAAAAGAGGCCAAGCCTAAACTAATTCGATGGCTGTTGCTTCTACAAGAGTTTGAGATTGAGATTCGGGATAAGAAAGGCGTGGAGAATGTGGTGGCTGACCACCTAAGCCGCATGGTGCATAATGAGGAGTCCCTACCCATTGCAGAGACATTCCCCGATGAACAATTGCTGTCCATAAAGGTTAGTACACCGTGGTATGCTGATATAGTTAATTTTTTGGTGTCAAAACGTATTCCAAGTGAGTTCAATAGGCACCAACGTGACAAACTTAGGCATGATGCACGGTTTTATGTGTGGGATGATCCATACTTATGGAAATTTTGTCCCGATCAGATTATACGTCGTTGTGTGCATGATTCTGAATGTCATTCAATTTTGAGTTTTTGTCATACATATGCATGTGGAGGGCACTTTGGCACACAACGCACGGCCCTCAAAGTGTTACAATGTGGATTTTATTGGCCTAGTATTTTTAAGGATGCTAGAACGTTTTGCTTAACATGTGATAAATGCCAAAGAATGGGTGGAATTAGTGCAAAGGACCAAATGCCGCAGGTTTCTATCCTAAATGTTGAAATTTTTGATGTTTGGGGTATTGATTTTATGGGTCCCTTCCCTTCATCGTATGGTTTCATGTATATTTTGCTTGCGGTTGATTATGTGTCAAAATGGGTGGAAGCCAAGGCCACCCGGACTAATGATTCTAAAGTGGTTGCAGATTTTATTAGAACTAACATTTTTGCAAGGTTTGGAATGCCACGAGTGATCATTAGTGATGGAGGGTCACACTTTTGCAATCGGACCATTGAAGCGTTATTGAGGAAATACCATGTCACCCATAAGGTTTCTACACCTTACCATCCTCGAACGAATGGCCAAGCCGAGGTTTCCAACCGAGAGATCAAGCAAATACTTGAGAAGACCGTTGGGCCAACAAGGAAGGATTGGAGCTTACGGTTAGATGATGCACTGTGGGCGTATCGTACGGCGTACAAAACCCCCATTGGGATGTCCCCCTTTCGACTTGTCTATGGCAAGGCATGCCATCTTCCCGTGGAGTTGGAGCATAAAGCTCTTTGGGCCGTCAAGAAGTTCAACATGCACTTAGATGAAGCGGGAAGTCTTAGGAAATTCCAATTGAATGAGCTTGATGAAATATGGCATGAGGCATATGATAATGCAAGCATTTACAAGCAAAAGACCAAAGCCTTCCATGACAACATGATCCGTGGGAAATCATTCTCAATTGGGCAGAAAGTGCTATTGTTCAATTCCCGTTTACGTTTGTTTCCCGGTAAGTTACGTTCTAAGTGGATTGGACCATTTGTTATTACTAATGTTTTTGTTCATGGTGCAGTCCTAATCCAAAGCTTGAAAATGGGACACGAATTCAAGGTGAACGGGCATCGTTTGAAGCCCTATTATGACACCTTTGTGGAGCATGCCGTGGATGACATACCCTTGGAAGCCGTGGGCCCTAGTAAGGAGTGAATGAGGTCTTCGTCCGGCTGTACGACGTTAAAGCAAGCGCTACTTGGGAGGCAACCCATGCATTCAACAAAGGAAGACCTAGAAAGCACTCCAATTCCAGATTTGCGTTCCTAAACCCTTCTCTTTGTTGGTTCTTTCTAATCTGCCTATTTAGTTGTTTTACTTGTTGTTTGTGTGTTTCTTTGTGTGTTTCTATGCTTAAAACATTGAGGACAATGTTTGATTTAAGTGTGGGGGGGGGTAACTAAGTGTTTTTCATGCAAATTCGTGGGATTTTATCACCCATTATTTCAAAACTTGTTCCTTGCTGTTTTTAAGTGTTTTTAAGCAGTTTTGGTGTGTTTTAGTATGTTTTGAAGTAAAAATCCGAAAATCAAAGAAAAATTTGAAAAATTTGTTTCAAAAAAAAAAAAAAAAAAAAAGAGTTATTTTTGTGTGTTTGTTTGTGTCTTAGGGTACCTTTCAACACAATGATGAGGATTTGGTTTTTAAATACATGGCTGTTAAAGAGAGTGATTAACATGGATGAAAGTTTGATTTACTCTATGTTTATGCTTGGTTGTGGTTATAACTTATGAATTCACATGCAATCATAAAAGAAAAAAAAAAAAAAGTTGAAAAGTTGAGAAAAAGAGTTCCAAAGTATTGTTTGTTGAAGTAAGGGTCCAAAACAATGAATTCGGCCCTAAGGAGTTGTCTAAATCTTTCCCTTGTGTTTTAAAGTTAATTTCTGCAATCTAAGTGAATTCTAAGTCTCAATTTCATTGCTTTGCTTACTATTGCTTGAAGAACGTTTGTTTTCCCTATCCTCTCCTTGTTAACCAACACCCCAAGCCCCATTACAACCCTTAACTTCTATCTTGAGTGTTATGTGTGTCAATTTGTGGAGTTTGGATTTGGTATGAGCATATGGTGTCACTGGTTCTCGCATCTAAGTAGTAGCATTCCATTCATGAGATCATATCTAAACATGCTTCTTAACTCTAGAAATTGCATTCGTTGTGAAACATATATGTGAGCATTCGTTTTCATATCTACATCAATCTTCTCACATATGACTAGTATAGGGTGTGGAGTTAGAAAATCTGAGTGAAAATAGAGTGTATATCTTGTAAGGAATTGAGGGAATTCTCTAAGGTATGTTACTACATTCAAAGCATTGTTTTAATTGATTACTTGTGAACAAGTGAGTAGTGGCTTTAATTAAGTATGTGCTTGTGTAAAGAGGACTCAAATCTGTGGGGATAACGATCTTTAACATGTCATGTGCATTGGAAATCCCTGAGGCAAACGTTGGAAGGTTTAGATTTTGTTTTGGTTAGGTTGTTTCGTTTTGTTTTCTTTCTTTTGTTTGTTTTGCTCGAGGACTAGCAAAAGCTAAGTGTGGGGGAATTTGATAGGAGCATATTTATGCGCCTTAGTTAGCTAGTTCTTATGCATTTTTGTTATGTTTTCTTCGTTAAAGTAGTCTTTTAAGCTACTTTCATGTGTTTTCAGGTTTAAAGGACATATTACATGAAATGATGCAATTTGGAGCTTTTGGAGCAAAAACTGAGCTGGAATGTGGTGTATGTAAATGGACCACGAGGAATGGACGAGGTTGAAGGTAAAAGGAGCTTAAGAAATGAAGAAATGAAAGTGAAGAGCAAAGAAGTCGGAATTGGCAACCAAAGTTTCTAAAGTTGGAAGTTTCTATTCTTGGAGGTTTCCATTATCGTGAGTTTCTATTCTTGGCTTTGGGCTTTTAGATGACCTAAACCCTAAGCCCATGCCGCACCTAAACCCTAATCCTAGCCCACTTAATCAGCCGCACCCTAGGGCCTAATCATTTAATTTCTGCCAAGTTAAACCCTAATCCATCTACCCTAAGCCCATGCCGCACCTAATGTTCTAGAAACCCTATTTTCTGGTGGATTTCCAACCCTTGCCGCACCCAAACCCTAGCCCATTTGTCTAACCTGATTTCTTTAGGGTTTGGCTGCCTATATATATATGTTTTACCACCATGCCACACACACAACCCTCTCCACAAATTAGAAATTCGTCAAAATATATTCAGCCCCCTTGCCGCAGCCTTCCTCCACCAATCTGCCATATTTTCACACTTTGCCGCAACCCCCATGTCCCCTAAACACTACCATATCATTCCTTACCTACTCATCCATCTAAATAACCCCTAGAACCTGTCCTAGTTCTTGTGCCGCAGACAAGAGGAGGAGAAAAAGCTTGGGACGTTCATGCCATTCTATTGAGGATTGCTGGAACGTTTTAGGTGTTGTCTTTCCGTTGAATTCCATGTTTAATTTTGATATTCTTTGTGTTGTGAGTATGAGGAACTAAACCCCCTTGGTTAGGGGGGAATTCGAAACCATGTACATGCTTGCAATATGATTTGATTACATTCAGTTGTTATTTCATAAGTTGTGGATTCAATTCGTTCATCTATTTGATTGATAACTTATTTGTGTATGTTGATTGAGAGTGCACGCTTAGTTTTCATGCATGAATATGATGCTAGATTATGAGGGAGTTTCACCTAATAGTTACAATCTTATAATCACAAGTAGTGAAGGTCGCTTGAAAACGATCGCGTTGAATGAATTCTTAGCATAAGTTTCATGCAATTCATAGTAACGAATGCTTCGTCAATGCTTATGTTTTTCATAGAACTTAATGATTTTTGCTTGTATCTCTATTATGCAATTCATGTAGGGAACTTGTAGGGAATGTTTTGGGTTGTCGTATGCAATCATCCAACTTAATAATTTGTGGAAAAACTGAGGGTTAATTAGTGCAATTCACGGTTAATCTGGGGTGTTGAGTATTTATAATTTATTGGAAGAACAACTGAAAATCGTTTTGTTTGCAAGTGTGACATGTGTGGAGAAGAACCTCCTAATTAGCCTTTTATCCATCCTTTTTATCCAAAAACATTCTACAATCTGTTTAGTTTAAAGTTTCTGTTTTATGTTAAATTTTCGTCCAAAACAAATCCCCCTTAATTTGAAGTCTTAGATTAGTTAGAAAGTGTTTTGATTTGTGTTTCTAAGTATTTTGATTCAAGTTTTCACCCAATTTCGTCCAAATTAGTGTAGGTGCTCAAAACTGCCCAGAAAGTGGTTTTTAGGCAGTTTTGAGTCTTCTAGTTGCTATTTTGGGTTTTTGGTTTGTTTAAGTGTTTTAACTTTTAGTTTTGCATTCTTTGAGTCGAGTTTAGTGTTACAAACCTTGTTTTTGAGTTTTTAAGTCAGTTTCCAAGTGTTTAGCAATCCCTCCTAATCCCCGGTCTAGAACGATCCCTACTTTCATCTTTACTACATTTTGACAAAAGAGGGTTTAATTTGTGTGCTTATTTATTTTGCATCAATCAGGAACATCTTGATGAAGACTGTGAGCCCTACAAGGAAGGATTGGTCATTGAGGTTAAATGATGCACTATGGGCATATAGAACAGCATACAAGACCCCCATTGGCATGAGTCCTTATCGCCTTGTGTTTGGGAAAGCTTGTCATTTGCCAATGGAGCTTGAACACCGTGCATATTGGGCCATCAAGAAGTTCAACTTTGATTACAAGGATGTTGGAATAGCAAGGAAGCTCCAACTTAATGAGTTGGAAGAACTTAGAAATAAGGCATATGAGAATGCCAAAATCTACAAGGAACGGACTAAACTCTATCATGACAAGGCCATCCTAAGGAAGGAGTTTTACCAAGGTATGAAAGTAGTTTTGTATGACTCACGTTTGAGACTTTTTCCAGGTAAATTGAAGTCTAGATGGGTGGGACCATTCAAAGTGCTACAAACATTTCCCCACGGAGCTGTGGAGATAGAGAACATGAAGAATGGCACCTCTTTTAAAGTCAATGGGCAGCGATTGAAACCATACTTGGATAAAGTGGAGGAAGAGCAAGTGTATCAAGTCGTAGATGTTCTTGAATTTACAACACCATGAACAAGCTACCATGTCTTGCATAGACATTAAATAAAGCGCTTGCTAGGAGGCAACCTAGTGTGGTTTGTGTTCTTTCTTTATGTTGTGTTTATTTTGTTACCATTCCATATTCTTTGCCTACTTGCATTGCATACAATTTTAAACATCGAGGACAATGTGTAGGTTAGGTTTGGGGGTGTGGGATGGAAGGTTTGTTTTGTGTTTGTTTTAGGTGTTAGTTTTGGTTAAGGGTGTTTTTGCTTACTAATATGAATGTATATGAGGGCTATGTTTGAAAACAAACGATTGGGTTGCTATGAAAAAGTGTTGCATCTTGTTGTCATGTATCAAGATTTAACTCTTGAAATTATGATCATGGAGCTACCATACTCAAATTCTGGAAGAAGAATAGTGGAGACTACCCTAGTGAGTTATTTTGAGCCTAATTGCTTCTTTGAGAGGGTTTAAAGTGTTTCTACTCCTATCTTTTTCTTTCAATTTCACTTTAAATGATCTCATTACTTCTATTTTGTTTGGATACTAAGAATTACTCTCCGTTGCAGATACCATGTGTTTAGTATCATTCATGAATGAACTCAATGAGATGATGTTAGGCTATGCATGTTTTAACTACTAAAAGGCTTAAATCCTACCCATTTGTGTGCTCCATTCACCCTTGTTGCAGCCAAACACTTTAGCCTAATTCTTTCATCACCTACACCATACTCTACCATTCTAGCTCATTACAAGCCATACCTTATAGTTTGGGGAATACCAACGTGATGAAGACTAAAGGTAAATTGAGCTTTGGAGCAAGATTGTGGCATGTACCGAGGGCACCTATGTTGAAGATGCTTCTAAAAATAAAGTTATAAAAAAAAAAAAAAAAAAAAAAGAAGAGAATTAAAGTGGATACAAGTTCCAAATCTCCTCATTATAAGACATAGGGCCTGGATGCCAAAAACAAAGAAGAAAGAAGACAAACGCAAGAGAAGAGCATGATCCTCAAGGACATTTTGGTATGCCCCAAGCTCTAGTATTTCATATCAATTATTTCGTAACCTATACCCTAAGCCTTGCATTACAATCTTGAGAAAGACCTAGCTGATCATTGAGGATGTATTCATGGGTGATGGTAAGTGTGTGTGTTATCTATATTCTTAGCATTTGATTCATTTCATGAGATCTACTCAGAAACTGTACTTCCATTTCAGATTTCATATGTGAGAATTTTGATTCCCTTTACATAATTTCACTCATATATGTTGTGGAGAGACTAAACCTTAGGATCTGAGTGAGAACTTGAGTGGAAGCTGTGAGGAGTAGAGTTGAGGCGAATTCTATCTTAAAGCAATTGGGTATGATGACCTTGAAGTTGTAAGGCATGGAGAAATATCTTTATACGTTACAATTGATACGATTCTTTGAAGTGGAAAACTTTTGAGTTTGAATGTATGACAAAATCTTCATTGGTTCTTATTAGTTTGTTCAAAGCATGTATTAGCCAAATTGTTTGCAGATTTTGTAGATGTTTGTGGGTTCATCACTGTAAACCCTCAGGAGACACAACTCCTCCAACTAGGGTTCAAAGGCTTGTTGCACATGCTCAGTGCAATCGTTTGGCCAGCGAAAGTGGTTTAGTTAGATGTTTGTGTTTTGTGTGTTTTAGTTTCAAGTTTGCTCGAGGACTAGCAAAAACCAGGTTTGGGGGTATTTGATAAGTCTCATTTTGCATGCATTTATATATTCCTTATTTGGCGTCTTTGTGATGTTTTTGGATTAAACTAGTTGCATTTTACATTATTTGGTGTTAGTGTGCAGTCAAGTGTGTATTTGGATCAAAGGGAAGGCAAATGAAGTAAAAACATTCCTTTTGGTAGCTGAGCATTCTTCCAAACGTGGAGAGGATTCTAGGGAGTTAAATTGAAGTCCAAATGAGGAATCTAGGACTAAGGTGGCTGCTTAAATTCAGGAGAAGATGTGATTAGGAAAGTGGTGCATTGGAGTCACATTGGATGGTTCTAAACAAGGCAAAAACATGCGGACACCTTGTTCATTCCACATAACTTGTGCCGTGTATTCCCTTGCCTTGTCCAGCTCCCTTTTGCACCAAAAACATTCACTCCCATTAATTAAACCATTCAGCCATATTTCCACCAACAAACATCATCATGTCGTGCAAATCCCATGTGGTTCCAGCTCACTTATGCACTTCTAAACACCAAAACATGCATTCACATACATGTTCACAACATGGCCGTGCATTCCATTACCTTTCTCCAATTCATCTTTGCAGATGTCCACTCCCTTGTTGCAGACATTGCACATGTATCGTTGATTAAATAAACCACATACCTGCAGATCATGTCCATGCCTTGCATCCATCATTCCAGAAATCCACTCATCCCATCATTTCATGCGATTCCAGCTCCTTCTTGTCTATGCCGTGCACTTTCATACTCTTTTCCAGATTTGAACAACCAATTCCAGGTTGTCCATTTCAGCTTTGCAGCCAACACACATGCATGTTCAATTAAAATAGCCAAATGCATGCATATTTCCCTAGTGCCGTGCATCCACCACCTCAGAAACCCACTCATTCCAGCTCACTTATGCACTGCCATCTGACTTGTGCAATTCCAGCTCCATTCTTAATGATGGCAGTGACATTTCCTCTCTATAAAAACCGTGCAAACTCACTTCATGAGGGTTGTTGGTTCATTCCATTATTCACACACATAGCCGCTCCATTCCCACTCCATTTCTGCCCATTTGCTCCCCCATTTACAGAAAACATCCAACCTTAAGCCGATCCATTTCATTTACATCACACTTGGAGAACCAACACCAAAGGGCACTCTTCAAGGAATTCAACATCAGTTTTGCTTCAAGGGTTTCTTCTTCTTAATTCTATGTTCACTCATGTTACTTATTTTTATGTCAAACATTTGTAAACATGAAGTGTAACTAATCTCTCTCTAGGGATTCGATGTAACCTTGCAAAGTTTGCCATGTAATCAAGTTAGAATGCTCAGTTTGTCCATCTATTTCTTGTTTCATTCTCTGATTTAATTGTGACTTTGTGAGTTGATTTTAATGTTTGATCACCATTTGAATTAACCACAGGTTGTTTAGCCAAGATTAGGTCACACATCATGCATATTCTTGGTAGATATGTGAATGGATGAAGGGAATACTTTGCAAACAACCTGCCAAGTGTTACCTTTGGTTTTATGAAAGTTTCTTGTTCGTAACACCTTCTTGATTAGGAACCCAAGTTGCACATCACAACTAGGCTCATGATTAGGAACATGTGATCAAGTCCACACATCATATGGTTGATCATATCTAAGTGAAACAAACTCAAGAAATAGGTCGATGGCTGAGTATAAACTAACTTAACAAACATGGACTTGGTTTAGCAATGGTGAAATCGAATCCCTAGTTTCATCTCTATTGATACTATCCCATTTTATTAGTTGTTGATTCATTTATTTGTATTTACTTCATTCTCGTATGCTTTCAAGTTACAACCACAAATCTGCCTACATTGATCAGTTTTATTTCTCTAGTAAGAGTTCTTGCAAAACAAGTGATTATATAGGACTAATTAGTCTCTGTGGATTCGACACCCTTACTTGTGCCATTATACTAAACATATTTTAGCATCTAGGAAGGAAAACCCCTCAACAGGGAGCGGGCAAGCAGGCGTTGGCCCATGTTGGACACAGAGCTCGCACACTGAACACTAAGTGCGAGGGACTCTTGGACGGCCAACTCATCGGACCGTCCTGACAGCAGCCTACTATCTTTTAGAGTGAGGAGGTTCCTAGCTACTATTGTAGCTGTTGTGGCGTCCTGCATCACGGAGTCTTCACCTGTAAGAAGACCGTTAGAAGATAAAAAAGAAGGGCGCCATACATTACCTTGACGGGGAGCAACCGGATCGCTGCTAAGACTCAAATCTAAGCTAAGGTTCGATGAGTTTGCCATTTTTTCAAAAGTGTTCAAAGAGAAGGGGTGGATGGAGTTAAAATTTCAAAGGGCCGGAGACGATGTTCAAGAATGGGAAATCTTCAGAGTGTGTATGTTAGCGGTGATCGATACCTCTATAAGAAGCCAAGGCGACGCGTCCACCGATTCAAAAAGCCGGAATTTCCGGCGTAAGTTAGGCGATGCTTTCTCGGCTTTTCAGAAGACGCGTTCAACTTTGTGAAAAGATTTCTTCTTTTCAGAAAACACGTGGAGGCCATCATCGCAACTACACATCTTTAGCCGACAAGCGCAAAGTTCGGCGACGCTTTCTCTGCTTTTCAGAAAACGCGTGCAGCTTTGTCAAAAGGAGCCGCATCCGCACTACTACGTGTCGTTCAGAAAGCGAAGGGGCGCCTGTTCAGAAATCAAAGAGGCGTATTCAGAAATCGAAGAGGCGCCACTATTTCAAAAAGCCGGCTTTGCTGGGATCGAAGAGACGTTTGTCGACAAGGGTAAAAGAACAGTACCACCACTTGATATTATCTCTATATATGTCGACCTTCATCTTTTGTGGCAAGGCAGACCTGAAGAAAATGCCTAACCCTTCCTCAACTCTGAGGGCGCACTCCCAGCAAAGCCTTTCGAAATACTCAAATTCCTCTTCTTCCCCAAAGATGATACCAGATGCCTGGAGTACAGATGACCCAGGAGGAAACAGCACAACAAATACATGTGCTGATTCATTCACCGCTTCTTCAAAAGCAAAGGTATCTCATATCATCAAGGTCAAAAGCAAAACTATCTCATATCATGCTCTTTCCCTGTCTTTTTCTTTGTCCTTGTTCTTACTCGCATGGCAAAGTGAAAGAAGCAATCAGCCGGCACTTGGAGTCAGTCTTTCAATCTGGAGCCAACTGCCTGGAATCTATTCCTGATTGCTTACCTAGCGTTGCTCTCGAGTAGTCATCTTCAACGGAGCAAGTTGATGCGAGAATTATACGCACACAAATTAAACCCTCTTTTTGTCAATTGTAGTATAAGTATAAGTAGGGATCGTTCTTAACCGGGGATTAGGAGGGATTGCAAATCACTTGGAAACTGACTCAAAAACGTAAAAACACAATATAAAACACTATACTAGACTCAAAGAATGCAAAACTAAACTTTAAAACACTCAAACAAACTAAAAGATTCAAAACAGCACCAAAACACTCAAATCTGCCTAAAAACCACAATCTGGGCAGTTTTGAGCACTTTGACTACTTTGGACGAAATTGGTTAATAAATTGATTCAAAACACTTAGAAACACAAACTAAGACACTTTCTAACTAAATTGGACACTAAAGTAAAGGGGGATTGAGGTTTATACGAAATTAAAACTAATTGAACAAATTGCAATTAAAACAGAATGTAAATATGAAATTGATGAAATGGAATGAATGGATGATAGAATAGCTAAGGGGTTCATCTCCATACATGTTACACTTGCGTAATAAAACGATTTCCAATTGCATTTCAATAAACCATGAATTCTCAATGCTCCAAGTTAATTAGGTCCGCTTAAATTAACCTTCAGATTTCCCTAGATTCATTGGATTGAATGGAATACGCATTACAACCAAATTATTCCTAATCAAAGTCCCTAACTATGGAATACGCATGATAGAGACATTCAACAAAGATCATTAAGTTCAACGGAAATCATAAACATCGACGAGGCATTCGTTACTATGGAATACGCATGAAACTTATGCCAAGAATTCGTTTAACACGATTGTTTATAAGCAACCTCCACTACTTGTGAATATAAGTTCATAACGATTAGGTGAAACTCACTTATATTCTAGCGTCATATTTATGCATGAAAATTAAGCGCTCATTCTCAATAAACATACATAAATAAGTTATCAATCAAACAGTTAAACAAATTGAATCCATAACTTATGAAACGCAATTAGAAGTAATCAAATCAAAATGCAAGCATAAACATATATTTCGAATCCCCCCCCTAGCCAAGGGGGGGTTTAGTTCCTCATAACTTTGAAATCAAAGAAACACCTAAACATTCCAACAACTCAAACTTGAATTGTATGAACGTTTAGGCACTCTTCTCTTCCATTCCTCATACGTACAAAACAAAGAGAATTGAATTTAAACATTGAGATCAAAGAGAATTGAACGTTTAGGCACTCTTCTCTTCCTCGTTGTTGTATCACAAGGTCTAAGGTGAGTTTTGGGATAGTGTGAAGTGTTTTGGAGGGATGGGGAGTGGTTGGAGTGGTGTTTGGATTAGTAGGGATACTCACGGCACAAGGGGATGATTTCTGGTGGTGTTTTGGATGATTTTCTGAATATGGACGAATTAATGAATGTTGTGTGAAGTGTGTATGGTTTTTATTGGGAGATGGATGGATGGGAGAGGGAACATGACAGCTAGGTTGCATGTGCAAATGCTGGAATTCTGAAATGGTGATGGGAGATGCATGTGGCTGATTTATGCATGTGATTAAAGGGTGGGAGTGCATGTGCAATGAGTGGTGTTGTTGGTGTGTGAAAGTGGCTGAATTGGTGGTGCATGTGATTAAAGAGTGAATGCATGTGTTGAATGATTTCTTGGTGAGGGAATGCATGTGCAAATGCATGTGGAATGTGGCTGCAATGAAATAGAAAGCTGGAAATGGGAAGGAATGTGCACGGCAATAATGGGTTCTTTGGTGATGAATGTGGCTGCAAGGTGTGGATGATGATGAATGCATGTGCAATGACAGCTAGGTTATGATGATGAATGCATGTGGCTGATTTAATGGAGGAACAAGTGCATGTGCACGGTTTTGGTTGGAATGCAAGGGAATGCAATCTGAAATGGGAGATGGAATGGGATGCACGGCAATGATGGGCTGTTTTGTGTTGGTGGATGATTAAAAGTGCATGTGGGTGAATGATTAAAGTGCATGTGGGTGGAAATGCATGTGGAATGGCTGCAAGGATGAAATGGACAACCTGGAAATGGGATGAATGGTTATGCACGGCAAGGTGGGCAGATTGGGTGTTGTTTATGAATGTGTTTGCATGTGGCTGAAAATGCATGTGTTGAATGATTAAAGGGTGTGGAAGATGGCTGAAATGATGAAAGAATAAAGGGTGCATGTGGGTTAATTAATGAAGGAAATGCATGTGCAATGACAATGTGTTAGAATGGATGTGTGTTATGCATGTTAAGTGATAAGTGATAAGTGATGATGATAAGTGATAAGTGATAAGTGATGATGATAAGTGATAAGTGATTATGATAAGTGATATGATAAGTGATAAGTGATAAGTGATGAGTGATATGATATGTGGTTATGATATGATAAGTGGTGATGATAAGTAATGATATGTGGGAGTGTGGCTGAAATGAAGGAGTGGAATGTTGGAATGTTATGCACGGCTAAGGAAATTGGAAAGGTTTAAATGTCCTAAAACTAAAGGGAACAAGGTTCCAACACTTTGGTCTTCAATTAGGTCTTCAATTTCGTCCAACACTTTGGCGCCAAGCATAAGCTATCCATCCTTAGCCCAAAAGTGCTCCAAAAGTCTCCAAAATGCATCTTTTTGCTCCTTTAGCCCTTTGGACCTACAAACACACGAAAATAGCTTAAAGTACTAAAATAACTAAAGAAACATAACGTAAATGCACGAGAACAAGCCATTTAAGTCGCATGAATATGCTCCTATCAAATACCCCCACACTTATCTTTTGCTAGTCCTCGAGCAAAACAAAACAACAAAAGAACACGAAACTAGACAAAACGAACAAAACACAACCTACACCTTCCAACAATCGTCTCACGGATTTCCAATGCACATGACAAGTTAAAAATCATTATTCCCACAGATTTTAGCCGTCTTTACACTTAAGTACATTCTTAATCATAGTCACCACATACTAGTTCACAATTAAGCATTTAAAACACATTTCGAATGTAGTAACATGCCTTAGAGAATTTCCTCAATTCCTTACTAGAATGCACTCTATTTTTCACACAGATTTTCTGACTACACACCCTACACTAGTTATATGTGAGAGATTGATGTAAACATGAAAGACTAGCATCTCACATATGTTATAACAAAGAAAGCATTTTCTGGATTTCCGATAATGACATGAATATGATCTCATGAATGGAATGCTACTACTTAGAACGAGAACCAGTGATTCCATAAGCTCATATCAATTCCAAACTCCACATATTGAATACATAACATCAAGATAGAAGTTGAGGGTTGTAACGGGGCTAAGGGTAATGGTTTAACAAAGAAAGGTAAAGTAAAACAAAGGTTCTTAAAGTAATAGGAAGCGAAGTAATGAAATTGACACTTAAACTCACTTTTAATGGCAGAAATCAACTTTTAAACACAAGGGAAGATTCATGCAACAACTAGGGTCAAATTCACTCTTTTGGACCCTTCCTTCAATAACCAATGCTTGTGAGATCATTCTCACTTATTTTTCAACTTTTTTTTTTTTTTTTCTTTCTTTTCAACAATTTTTTTTTTTCTTTATTTCATTCTTTGGCCGTGCCCTATTATCTTCCCCCACACTTATTTTCTGCAGTATATTGATCAAAAGGAGTTCATTCTAAGTCATGCTTCACTATCCTTTAAGAACAAGGGGTTAACAAAGAAAATAAGCTTGAAAAGGCTCAAAAGGGGTAATCCTACAATACATGTGAAAAGGGATAGGCTTTTTGGCTTTGGCTTGACTAACAACTTCATCTTATTGTATGTTATGCAATCAATATCATGCTTTGAATGAAACGGATATAAGTTCTAGCATTTAGTTCTATCATGATACAATTGCATTCTAAGTAGCAACCAAGCAAGGAATAATGAGATCATGCAACAACTTTAGAAAACAAAGAATCACAGAAAATAACTCTCCAAAGAAGGTAATGGCTCGAGTCTCACAGGGTCGTAGCGTTTGTTTGAGTTCCTTCCTTCAAGCATGTTACAAAAACGAATTTTTCTTTTATGATTGCATGTGAAGTCATACATTATAACCATAACCAAGCATATACCAAGAGTAAATCAAACTTTTCTCTATGTTTATAACTCTTTTTAACCGTCATGCAATTACAAACCAAATCCTTATCATTATGTTGGAAGGTACCCTAAGACACAAACACACAAAAACGACTCAAAACACTCTTTTTAGGCTTTTTAAAACATGTTTTTTCAAATTTTTATGTGATTTTCGAAGTTATAAAACAAAACATACTAAAAACACTCTAAAACAACTTAAAAACACCTTAAAACAGCAAGGAACAACATTTGAAGTAATGGGTGATAAAATCCCACGAATTTGCATTAAATATACTTAGTTACCCCCCACACTTAAATCAAACATTGTCCTCAATGTTTTAAGCATAGATTCACACAAAACATAAGTAAACACACAAAAAGCAACTAAACATACTAAACATGGCAGAATGTCACTTAACAAAGAGAAGAGTTTAGGGACGCAAATCTGGTTATGGAGTGTAAATTCCATCTTCTCCTTGGTAATTGCATTGAGGCATTGATCTTGGTGATTACACAGGCTTTCTCTTGAACTGGTTTCTGCCCATCGTTGATTTTCCTTTGTGCTACTCTTGAACTGGGCAGCAGGATTCTTTTGGGTCTCCCCCGAAGGTCTGAGCTTCCTCCTTTTATCTGTTTCATTGTTCAATCTTTCCAATTCGTATTGAAGAGGGTTAGAGGATAGCTCAGCAAATGCAGTTGTTCCTTGTCTCCACATGCTTCAATGTATCATTTTCACTTGCCTTACTTGCTCCGTTGAAGATGACTACTCGAGAGCAACGCTAGGTAAGCAATCAGGAATAGATTCCAGGCAGTTGGCTCCAGATCGGAAGACTGACTCCAAGTGCCGGCTGATTGCTTCTTTTACTTTGCCATGCGAGTAAGAACAAGGACAAAGAAAAAGACAAGGAAAGAGCATGATATGAGATACTTTTGCTTTTGACCTTGATGATATGAGATACCTTTGCTTTTAAAGAAGCGGTGAATGAATCAGCACACTTCAATCCGCTGTTTCCTCCTGGGTCATCTGTACTCCAGGCATCTGGTATCATCTTTGGGGAAGAAGAAAGAATTGAGTATTTCGAAAGGCTTTGCTGGGAGTGCGCCCTCAGAGGTGAGGGAGAGTTGGGCATTTTCTTCAGGTTTGCCTTGCCATAAAAGACGAAGGTCGACATATATAGAGATAATATCAAGTGGTGGTACTGTTCTTTTACCCTTGTCGACAAATGTCTCTTCGATATCAGAACGACGCCTCTTCGATTTCTGAGCAGGCGCCCCTTCGATTCCTTAACGACGCCCCTTCGCTTTCTGAACGACACGTGGTAGTGCAGATGCGGCTCCTTTTGACAAAGCTGCACGCGTTTTCTGAAAAGCAGAGAAAGCGTCGCCGAACTTTGCGCTTGTCGGCTAAAGACGTGTAGTTGCGATGATGGCCTCCACGTGTTTTCAGCTTTGTCAGAAATCTTTTGACAAAGTAGAACGCGTTTTCTGAAAAGCCGAGAAAGCGTCGCCTAACTTACGCCGGAAATTCCGGCTTTTTGAATCGGTGGACGCGTCGCCTTGGCTTTTTTATAGAGCTATCGATCACCACAACAAACAGACTCTGAAGATTTCCCATTCTTGAAAATCGACTCCGGCCCTTTGAGAAATAACTCTACCCGCCCCTTCTCTTTGAACACTTTTGAAAAATGGCAAACCCATCGAACCTTAGCTTAGAATTGAGTCTCAGCAGTGATACGGGCGCGCCGCGTCAAGGTAACGTATGGCGCCCTTCTTTTTTATCTTCTAACGGTCTTCTTACAGGTGAAGACTCCGTGATGCAGGACGCCACAACAGCTACAATAGTAGCTAGGAACCTCCTCACTCCAAAAGATAGTAGGCTGCTGTCAGGACGGTCCGATGAGTTGGCCGTTCAAGAGTCCCTCGTACTTAGTGTTCAGTGTGCGAGCTCTGTGTCCAACATGGGCCAACGCCTGCTTGCTCGGTCCCGCCAAGTGGAATCGTTGATGGAAGAGGTGGAAAGTCTTAAGCAGGAGATCCAGCAGCTTAAGTACGAGAATAGAAGTTTGCATGTGCTTGCAAATAACTATTCGTCGGGCATGAAGAGGAAGCTTGATGAGCTGCAAGAATCTGAGGGTCGAATTCAAAGTGACCGTCAAAGGTTTGCGGCTTATCTCCAGAGGCACCTTTTTCCTGGGTCATCCAGCGTTTGGCCAAGTATTGAGGCCTGGAATGCTCTAGCTCCGATGCCTTCCGCTCCGATGCCTTCTGCTCCGACGCCTTCTGCTCCGACGCCTTCCGCTCCGACGCCTTCCGTTCCGATGCCTTCCGCACCGACGCCTCGTAGTGGGGCTTCACGTAAACAACCTCTGTGAAGGCCCACCTTTCTCCATGTTTAGTATTTTATTTAATATATAAATTTTTTTTTTTTTTTTTTTTTTCAAGTCAAACGGCATGGAATTGGTCTTTGAATGGGCGGTGATACTTGAAATGATCCGGTAATAGTTTAAATTCTAGAGTGGATGCCTGAATCATTAACGACATATTAGTATAAAAGAAAATTGAAATTCGGGGAGGCGTCTTACCTTTGTGTTCCGACAAGAACTTAAGAATAAACACCCCTTCGAAAGTTATGACTTGTCCCGTCTCATAAAATCCAACTTCCTTGGGAATTGTGGTTGCAAATATGTCCTCTTTGATGCCTTCATGAAATTCCCTATTTTGCACCTTTGGAAGGGGTTCCAAGATGTCTTTTTCACCTTCTTCTTCCTTGGAAGTTATGAATCTGCAAGGAATAGGGATATTTGTTGGAACGGGGTTAAAAATAATGAAATTTGGAACAACCTTACTTGAATTAGATGGCGTAGGAGCAATAGGTGCCTCCGGCAAAGGTGTTTCCACCCTTGCCGTGGGTTGGGTGTATTCCTCTTTCTCAAATTGCAACTCCTCATCCACTTCTAGGCTATGTTTGGACATTTTTAGGTCAGCTCCAACCTCCATAGCACTTCCCAAAGTGATAGCATTATGGATTTCAAAATCTTCCTTCGAGTTTTCAATGGTTGAACTAGGGAGTTCGCCTTGGTCTCGAAACTGTCCTACGAACTCCGCGATCTGCCCAATTTGCTTTTCCAAGTGGTCCAACCTTTGTGGTGGCTGCATAGGCGTTGAATAGAACTCCTCATATGGCTGCCAATATCCTTCTTGTTGAGCCTCATTGTCTTGATTTTGTGAGCCCTGCACCAAACAAATTAATTCATTAAGCTTTTGATTATAATCTATTGACGAACTTGAATTTGGTTGGGCATATTGAATATGAGGTTGTGGTGGCTGCCAATATCCTTCTTCTTGAACATGTTGAGCTTCCCACCACATAGAGTTTGAATGATCACTCCAATCTGAATTGTAAGTATTGGAAAACACGTTATTCCTTGATTGAAGATCAAATATATCAACGCTTTGCATTTGGGATCGTTCCATGAGCTGTGACAAAAGAGAAGCATTATCAAGTGCCATGTTGTGCTTCTCTAGTACTTGAAATCAATAGACAAAACACAAATCAAAATCTAAAACTAAAATACATAACAGAAACGAACAATCCAAGAGATTAGCAAATTTGCTAATCCCCGGCAACGGCGCCAAAATTTGATGCGTGATTTATACGCACACAAATTAAACCCTCTTTTTGTCAATTGTAGTATAAGTATAAGTAGGGATCGTTCTGGACCGGGGATTAGGAGGGATTGTTAATCACTTGGATTTGACTCAAAAACGTAAAAACACAATATAAAACACTATACTAGACTCAAAGAATGCAAAACTAAACTTTAAAACACTAAAACAAACCAAAAGACTCTTAAAAACACAAACTAAATTGATTTCTAACTAATTTGACATTAAAGTAATGGGGGATTTAGGTTTATACGAAATTAAATTAAATGAACAAATTGTAATTAAAACAGAATGTAAATATGAAATTGATGAAATGGAATGAATGGATGATAGAATAGCTAAGGGGTTCATCTCCATACATGTTACACTTGCATAATAAAATGATTTCCAATTGCATTTCAATAAACCATGACTTCTCAACGCTCCAAGTTAATTAGGTCCGCTTAAATTAACTTTCAGATTTCCCTAGATTCATTGGATTGAATGGAATACGCATTACAACCAAATTATTCCTAATCAAAGTCCCTAACTATGGAATACGCATGATAGAGACATTCAACAAAGATCATTAAGTTCAACGGAAATCATAAACATCGACGAGGCATTCGTTACTATGGAATACGCATGAAACTTATGCCAAGAATTCATTTAACGCGATTGTTTATAAGCAACCTCCACTACTTGTGAATATAAGTTCGTAACTATTAGGTGAAACTCACTTATATTCTAGCGTCATATTTATGCATGAAAATTAAGCGCTCATTCTCAATAAACATACATAAATAAGTTATCAATCAAACAGTTAAACAAATTGAATCCACAACTTATGAAACGCAATTAGAAGTAATCAAATCAAAATGCAAGCATAAACATATATTTCGAATTCCCCCCTAGCCAAGGTGGGGTTTAGTTCCTCATAACTTTGAAATCAAAGAAACACCTAAACATTCCAACAACTCAAACTTGAATTGTATGAACGTTTAGGCACTCTTCTCTTCCATTCCTCATACGTACAAAACAAAGAGAATTGAATTTAACCATTGAAATCAAAGAAACACCTAAACATTCCAACAACTCAAACTTGAATTGTATGAACGTTTAGGCACTCTTCTCTTCCTCGTTGTTGTATCACAAGGTCTAAGGATTTGTGAGGAGTGATAGGCACGGCAATGGATTGTTTTTGTGGTGTTTGGATTAGTAGGGAAGTGGTGGATTTGCACGGCAAAGGGGGAGGGGTTTTGGTGAATTTCTGAATATGGAAGAATGAATCCATATTGTGTGAAGTGTGTTTGGTTTTTATAGGGAGATGGATGGATGGGAGAGGGAACATGACAGCTAGGTTGCATGTGCAAATGCTGGAATTCTGAAATGGTGATGGGAGATGCATGTGGCTGATTTATGCATGTGATTAAAGGGTGGGAGTGCATGTGCAATGAGTGGTGTTGTTGGTGTGTGAAAGTGGCTGAATTGGTGGTGCATGTGATTAAAGAGTGAATGCATGTGTTGAATGATTTCTTGGTGAGGGAATGCATGTGCAAATGCATGTGGAATGTGGCTGCAATGAAATAGAAAGCTGGAAATGGGAAGGAATGTGCACGGCAATAATGGGTTCTTTGGTGATGAATGTGGCTGCAAGGTGTGGATGATGATGAATGCATGTGCAATGACAGCTAGGTTATGATGATGAATGCATGTGGCTGATTTAATGGAGGAACAAGTGCATGTGCACGGTTTTGGTTGGAATGCAAGGGAATGCAATCTGAAATGGGAGATGGAATGGGATGCACGGCAATGATGGGCTGTTTTGTGTTGGTGGATGATTAAAAGTGCATGTGGGTGAATGATTAAAGTGCATGTGGGTGGAAATGCATGTGGAATGGCTGCAAGGATGAAATGGACAACCTGGAAATGGGATGAATGGTTATGCACAGCAAGGTGGGCAGATTGGGTGTTGTTTATGAATGTGTTTGCATGTGGCTGAAAATGCATGTGTTGAATGATTAAAGGGTGTGGAAGATGGCTGAAATGATGAAAGAATAAAGGGTGCATGTGGGTTAATTAATGAAGGAAATGCATGTGCAATGACAATGTGTTAGAATGGATGTGTGTTATGCATGTTAAGTGATAAGTGATAAGTGATGATGATAAGTGATAAGTGATAAGTGATGATGATAAGTGATAAGTGATAAGTGATGATGATAAGTGATAAGTGATTATGATAAGTGATAAGTGATAAGTGATGAGTGATATGATATGTGGTTATGATATGATAAGTGGTGATGATAAGTAATGATATGTAGGAGTGTGGCTGAAATGAAGGAGTGGAATGTTGGAATGTTATGCACGGCTAAGGAAATTGGAAAGGTTTAAATGTCCTAAAACTAAAGGGAACAAGGTTCCAACACTTTGGTCTTCAATTAGGTCTTCAATTTCGTCCAATGATAGGAGCATATTCATGCGACTTAAATGGCTTGTTCTCGTGCATTTACGTTATGTTTCTTTAGTTATTTTAGTACTTTAAGCTATTTTCGTGTGTTTTCAGGTTCTAAGGGCAAAGTATGCAAAAGGATGCCTTTTGGAGCCTTTTGGAGCAAATTAGAGATTGGAATGGATATCATATGCTTGGAAACAAGAGGATGGACGAAATTGAAGGATTCCTAATCCATTGCAGCCACATGCACATTCAATCATTCACACCAAAACCTTGCACATGGTTTCCCATTTCATTATTCATTCAATTTGCAGCCACCATTCACTCTTTAATCCACATGCATTCATCATCATTCACCACACCTTGCAGCCACATGCATTCCCCTTTTATATTTCCAACCCACATGCACTTCCCCCTTTATCATTTCAGCACATGCACTTCCCACTTCATCATTTCAGCCACCAAACATCCACATGCATTCATCCTAGCTGTTTTGCACATGCATTCACTTAACCTAGCTGTCATGTTCCCTCTCCCATCCAAACCTAGCTGTCATGTTCCCTCTCCCATCCATTCATCTCCCTATAAAAACCATACACACTTCACACAACATTCATTCACTCTTCCATTTCAGAATGTAGACATCAAACCACCCTTGCCTTGCTCTCCCTTACAATCCAAACACCATCCTTCCATTTTCACCACTCCCCAAACCATTCACACCATCAAACTATCCTTAGACCTTGTGCTACAACGAAGAGGAAGATAAGAGGGCCTAAACGTTCATACAATTCAAGTTTGAGTTGTTGGAATGTTTAGGTGTTTCTTTGATTTCAATGTTTAATTTCAATACTCTTTGTTTTGTACGAATGAGGAATGGAAGAGAAGAGGGCCTAAACGTTCATACAATTCAAGTTTGAGTTGTTGGAATGTTTAGGTGTTTCTTTGATTCTCTTTGTTTTGTACCATGAGGAACTAAACCCCCTTGGCTAGGGGGGAATTCGAAATATATGTTTATGCTTGCATTTTGATTTGATTACTTCTAATTGCGTTTCATAAGTTGTGGATTCAATTCGTTTAACTATTTGATTGATAACTTATTTATGTATGTTTATTGAGAGTGCACACTTAATTTTCATGCATGAATATGACGCTAGAATATAAGTGAGTTTCACCTAATAGTTACGAACTTATATTCACAAGTAGTGGAGGTTGCTTATAAACAATCGCGTTAAACGAATTCTTGGCATAAGTTTCATGCGTATTCCATAGTAACGAATGCCTCGTCAACACTTATAATTTTCATAGAGCGTAATGATTCTTGCTTGTATCTCTATTATGCAATCATGTAGGGGACTTGTGGGGAATATTTTGGGTTGTCGTATGCAATCATCCAATTCAATAACGTTAGGAAGATTTGAAAGTTAATTTAAGCGGACCTAATTAACTTGGAGCATTGAGAATTAATGATTTGTTGAAATGCAATTGGAAATCGTTTTATTATGCAAGTATAACATATGTGGAGATGAACCCCGTAGCTAACTTTCCATCCATTCAATTCCATCAATTTGTTCTTTCTTTTCTTGTTTCTGTTTTCATGTTTAATTTAACTTGTTATTCAATTATGTTAAACATGTGGAACTAATTTCTTTTTAGTTAGAGGCGAATTTGAAGCCATGAACATATGTTGGTTATGATTTGATTTACTCTAGTTATGAATTCATGAACTTTAGATGTGGGATACTTTTCTGTTTTGATTAAGAACTTGTTTATGTATGTGGGTTGAGGGTCGACACTTAATTTGCATGCCTAAACTTGATGCTAGGATATAAGGGAATTTCACCTAATCGTTATGAACTTATATTCATGAGTAGTAAAAATCGCTAGTCACGATTGTGTTTAGTAAACCATAGGCTAGATTAACATGTGTATTCCATAGTTATGAATGCCTAGTCGATGGTTATGATTTCCGTTGAACCTAATGATCTTTGTTGAATGTCTCTATCATGCGTATTCCATGGTTAGGGACTTTGATTAGGAATAATTTGGTTGTAATGTGTATTCCATTCAATCCAATGAATCTAGGGAAATCTGAAAGTTAGTTTAAGCGAACCTAATTAACTTGGAGCATTGTCATTCATCGTTTGTTGAAGTCATAACTGGGAATCAATTTATATGCATATGTTCATGTGTGGAAAAGGAACCATCTAACTAGCTTTCTCATCATTTTATTTCATTAATTTCGTTTTTACAATCTGTTTGTTTCCAAGTTTCTGTTTTTATTTCAAGTTTCATTCAAAACCAATCCCCCATTTATTTTAAAGTGTTAGATTATTTAGAAATACATTTAGTTTGTGTTTATAAGTGTTTTGATTCATTTTGTTTGTGTTTATAAGTGTTTTGATTCATTTTGTTTATAACTGCCCAGATTGTGTTTTTAAGGCAGTTTTGAGTGTTTTGGTGCTGTTTTGAGTCTTTTGGTTTGTTTTAGTGTTTTAAGTGTTTAGTTTTACATTCTTTGAGTCTAGTTTAGTGTTTTATATTGTGTTTTTACGTTTTTGAGTCAAATCCAAGTGATTAACAATCCCTCCTAATCCCCGGTCCAGAACGATCCCTACTTATACATATACTACAATTTGACGAAAAGAGGGTTTAATTTGTGTGCGTATAAATCTCGCATCATCCAACACTTTGGCGCCAAGCATAAGCTATCCATCCTTAGCCCAAAAGTGCTCCAAAAGTCTCCAAAATGCATCTTTTTGCTCCTTTAGCCCTTTGGACCTACAAACACACGAAAATAGCTTAAAGTACTAAAATAACTAAAGAAACATAACGTAAATGCACGAGAACAAGCCATTTAAGTCGCATGAATATGCTCCTATCAAACACCCAAGGGGAAGTCACACAAAACTTAGGGCCATATTCATTGTTTTGGTCCCTTACTTCAACACACAATACTTTGGAACTCTTTTCACTTCTTTTTTTCTTTCCTTTTTTATTTTTCTTTTTTTCACAACTTTTTTTTTTTTTTTTTTCTTCTTCTAGCCGTGCCTATGGCACATAAACTCACTTATATACTCCTTCCCCCACACTTATTTTCTGCAACACCTTAATCAAATGGAATTCATTTTCAGTCATGCTTACTATGCTTCAAGAACAAGGGTATGGGTGGTCCTAATCTAGGCTAGGTGAGGATGATATGGGTTAACAAAGAACATGGGCTAACACGGTTCAATGGGGTTAAACTTAAACACAAAAAGAGTGAAGGGCACACGGCTATTTGGCTTATATGGTGGTCACTACACAACTTCATCTTAAATATGTGTTATGCAATTCAATAACATGCTTTGAATGAAATGGGCATGAGTTCTAGCATTTGGAACTAAGTGATGAAACACCTTCTAAGTAGTAACCAAGAAAAGAATAATAAGATCCTGCAACGACTTTAGAAAACAATAATGCACAGATTTTAACTCTCCAAATAACGTTTAGGCTCAAGTCTCACACGGTTGTAGCGTTAGTTTGAGTTCATTCCTTCAAGCATGTTACAAAAACTAATTTTCCTTTGTAATTACATGTGAATTCGTAAACTATAACTACAAACAAGCATAAACTAAAGAGTATATCAAACGTCCATCCATGTTTGTAACTTTCTTTAACCATCATGCAATTAAAAACCAAATCCTCATCATTGCGTTGGAAGGTAACCTACGACACAAACAAACACACAAAAACAACTCTTTTTGGGTTTTTCAAAACAATTTTTCAAATTTTTATGGGATTTTCAGATTTTTAAGTCAACACGCACTAAAACACTCTAAAATAGCTTAAAAACACTTAAAAACAGCAAGGAACAACATTGGAAGTTATGGGTGATAAAATCCCACGAATTTGCATCAACAACATTAGTTACCCCCCCACACTTAAATCAAACATTGTCCTCAATGTTTCAAGCCTAAAATCACATCAAACACAAGTAAACACAAAAACAGCAACTAAACACACTAAACATGGCAGAATGTAAATAACAAAGACAAGAGGTTAGGGACGCAAATCTGGTTATGGAGTGTAAATGCCATCCTCTCCTTGGTGATTGCATGGGTTGCCTCCCACGAAGGGCTTGCTTTAACGTCTTGGAGCTGGACGATGATATGCTCATTCCCCATTGGAGCCCACGGCATGCAATGGGATCTCCTCCACAACATGCTCAACAAAGTTCTCGTAGTAGGGTTTCAATCTATGGCCATTCACCTTGAATTCTTGTCCAGTTTTCAAACTTTGTATTTGGACTGCACCATGCACAAAAACATTAGTGATAACAAATGGACCAACCCACTTAGAACGTAACTTACCGGGGAATAACCGAAGACGGGAATTGGATAACAACACTTTCTGCCCGATTGAGAAGGTTTTGCCTCTAATCATCTTGTCATGGACGGCCTTGGTCTTCTCCTTGTAAATCCAAGCATTCTCATACGCCTCATGCCTAATCTCTTCAAGCTCGCTCAGTTGTAGCTTCCTATGGTTTCCAGCCGTGTCCATATCCATATTGAAGGTCTTGACCGCCCAATGTGCCTTGTGTTCAAGCTCCACGGGTAGATGGCACGGCTTGCCATAGACTAGCCGAAATGGGGACATACCAATGGGCGTTTTGTAAGCCGTTCGATAGGCCCACAGTGCATCCTCCATACGCAAGCTCCAATATTTTCTATTCGGCCCAACGGTCTTTTCCAAGATTTCCTTTATTTCTCGATTTGAGACTTCGGCTTGGCCACTTGTTTGGGGGTGATAAGGTGTGGAAACCTTATTGATGTGTAAATTAACTTGACACACAAATTAAACCCTATGGATGACAATTGTAGTATATGAGCAAATAGGGATCGTTCTAGACCAGGGATTAACTAGGGATGCTAATCAATGTGAAATTTACTCAAAAACGTAAAATAAAGTTTAAAACACTAAACTAGACTCAAAGAATGCAAAACTAAACGCTTAAAGCACTAAGACAAACCAAAAGACTCAAACATCACCCAAAACACTCAAAACTGCCTTAAAAACACTTTCTGGGCAGTTTTGAGCACTTTGGTGAATTTGGACGAATTTGTGTAATAACTTGAATCAAAACACTTAGAAACATAAACTAAGACACTTTCTAACTAAATTGGACAATAAAGAAAAGGGGGATTGAGTTTTGGACGAAATTAAACTAAATGCACAGATTCTAATTAAAACAGATTGTAAAAACGAAATTGATGAAATAGAATGATTAGAAACTAGTTAGAGGGTTCCTTATCCACACATGAACATATGCATATAATTTGATTCCCAGTTATGACTTCAACAAACGATGAATGACAATGCTCCAAGTTAATTAGGTCCGCTTAAACTAACTTTCAGATTTCCCTAGATTCATTGGATTGAATGGAATACGCATTACAACCAAATTATTCCTAATCAAAGTCCCTAACTATGGAATACGCATGATAGAGACATTCAACAAAGATCATTAAGTTCAACGGAAATCATAAACATCGACTAGGCATTCATAACTATGGAATACGCATGTTAATCCAGCCTAGGGTTTACTAAACACAATCGTGACTAGCGATTTTTACTACTCATGAATATAAGTTCATAACGATTAGGTGAAATTCCCTTATATCCTAGTATCAAGTTTAGGCATGCAAATTAAGTGTCGACCCTCAACCCACATACATAAACAAGTTCTTAATCAAAACAGAAAAGTAAACCACATCTAAAGTTCATGAATTCATAACTGGAGTAAATCAAATCATAACCAACATATGTACATGGTTTCAAACTTTCCCCTAACTAATTAGGGGTTTAGCCACTCATGATTACAACAAACTTAGAGAGTAATAACAAAGTAAACATTGAAAACAAGAACGAAGAACACCTAAAAATCCCAACAACTCAATCTTGAATTGTATGAACGTTTAGGCCTCTTCTCCTCTAGTTGCTGCAGCACAAGGGGTTTTGGTGAGTTTTGGGGGTTATGGATGATGTAGAATGATGTGTTTAGGGTAGGGATGGATGTAGGGGAAGGCAAGAAGTGTTTTTGGGCAGAAAATATGAAGAATGGTGAAGTATGGCAGTGTTAGAGAGAGGGAATGAATTTCTGGCGTGAATGAATGTGTATGAGAGATGATTTTCTGAATATGGAAGAGTTAGTGATTTGTGGCTGCAATGGATGCTTATTTATAGGTGAAAAAGAGGGAACATGACAGCTAGGAACTTGGTGGAAAGCTGGAAATGCATGTGGAGTGGCTGAAATTGTAAGGGGAATGCATGTGGAAATGATAGAATGTGTTGATGTGCAATGATGAATTGGGATGGCTGAAAATCTGGAGTGGGAGTGCATGTGGGTGTTTGGTGGCTGAAATGATGAATGGGGAAGTGCATGTGGCTGCAATGGTAAAGGGGGAAATGCATGTGGCTGCAATGGATTAAAGAAAGGGGGAAGTGCATGTGGCTGCAATGGTAAAGGATTGTGGTGCAGTGATGAAAGAACAAGTGCATGTGGCTGAATTGGTGGTGAATGATTATGAATGATTATGAATGCATAATGGATAAAACCTAGCCCTTTAAACTAATTCATTTATCACTTATCAAACCATTCACTTATCACTCACCACATATCATTCACTTATCACTTAACATATCATTCATTTATTTCACTTCCATACTCCTCTTAATTCCACATGCATTCTCACACATGCACATCATTCACTCACATTTCCACCATTCATTCTTTATTCCTTTCCAAACATCTCACATGCATTTCCACCTTCCTACTTCATCATTTCACCACATTCTCCCTCTTTAACTCACATGCATTCATCATAATTCACAACACAAAACAACTTCATTGCCGTGGGTTCCCATTTCCTTTCCAAACATCTCACATGCATTTCTTCATTATTTCCTAACCCTACATGCATTATTTATTGCATCTTCACATGCATTCACACACACTTTACACATTCAAACCGTGAGCTCCCATTCCTATATGCCATTTTCAGATTTCCACCCACTAACCTAGTCATCAACACATGCACTTCCACCTTTCATCCACAATGATTCATGATTCATTCACTTTGCATCCTTTAAATCACATACTTTTCCATCATTAATTAGCCACTTGCATCTTAAACAAACAACCATATGTTCCCTCCACTACTCCTATAAATACCCTTGCATTCATTCATTCAATTCATATCTCATATTTCCATTCACAACACTTCACACAACACAAATACACATCCATTGCCGCAATTCCCCTTCCATTTTCTGTGCAGTTTTTCTCCTTCATTGCAGCCACTATCCAACCACTTCCCATCCCTCCAAAACACTTCACATAATCCCCAAAGCTCACCTTAGACCTTGTGCTACAACAACGAGGAAGAAAAGAGTGCTTAAACGTTCATACAATTCAAGTTTGAGTTGTTGGAATGTTTAGGTGTTTCTTTGATTTCAAAGTTTAAATTTAATTCTCTTTGTTTTGTACGTATGAGAAGGGAAGAGAAGAGTGCCTAAACGTTCATACAATTCACGTTTGAGTTGTTGGAATGTTTAGGTGTTTCTTTAATTTCAAAGTTATGAGGAACTAAACCCCCTTTAGCTAGGGGTGATTCGAAACTATGTTTATATTTGCAATTTGAATTGATTACGTTTGGTTGGAATTTCATAAGTTGTGGATTCAATTCGTTTAACTGTTTGATTGATAACTTATTTATGTATGTTCATTGAGATTGCAAGCTTAATTTTCATGCATAAATATGACGCTAGAATATAAGTGAATTTCACCTAATCGCTATGAACTTATATTCACAAGTAGTGGAGGTTGCTTATAAACAATCGCGTTAAACGAATTCTTGGCATAGGTTTCATGCGTATTCCATAGTAACGAATGCCTCGTCGATGTTTATGATTTCCGTTGAACTTAATGATCTTTGTTGAATGTCTCTATCATGCGTATTCCATAGTTAGGGACTTTGATTAAGAATAATTTGGTTGTAATGCGTATTCCATTCAATCCAACGAATTTAGGGAAATCTGAAAGTTAATCTAAGTGGATCTAATTAACTTGGAGCATTGAGTTTCACAACTTATCGAAAGACCAACTGAGAATCAATTTTGTTTTGCAAGTGTAACATGTGTGGAGAAGAACCCCTTGGCTATTCCATCATCCATATTTTTATCACATTCATATTTACATTTTGCCTTTAATTATATTCTGTCTTTTTAATTTAATATCGTCCAACCACAATTTCCCCCCCCCCCCTATTTTGTTAAATCTTAATCATTCGTATGTGTTTTAGTTTTGTATCTTTAAGCTTTTGGAGTCATAAACAATTGCAAATTCGTCTAAATCAAGTTCTAGCTTCTATTTGAGTCAATTTGATTGTTTTAGACAATTTGAGTTTTTCAAAGCCTTTCTGAGTCATAGTAGTCTTGTTAAGAGTATTTTAATTTAGTTTTTATGTTTTTAAGTCAATTTAGAAGGTTTTAGCAAGCCCTCCTAATCCCCGGTACTGTGTATGACTCGTAGCTCTCGGCCTATTATAGAGAACATCTCCGACTTTGACGGTGATTTTGAACGCACTTTGAGGAGAACGAGGAGTCAACAAGAGCCACCACAACCTCCACCACAACCTGGGCTTGAAGAAGACGAAGTAGGTGTAGAAGAAAAGCCCACGGATCAGATTTTTGAAGAAGAACAAGCCATGGCAGCAGATAATAGAACCATCAAGGAGCTTTCGGCCTCGGGTTTGGATAATGCATTGCCTCTTTGTATCCAATACCCCACGGCTGCAGAGGGGAAGACTGAGGAATTTGAACTCAAATCCAGTTTGTTACACCATATTCCGAAGTTCCATGGCTTGTCTATGGAAGACCCCAACAAACACTTGAAGGAGTTCGAGGTGGTTTGTTCGAGCATGACCCCCGTCAATGTGGATGGGAGTATATTGAAGATGAAGGCCTTTCCATTTTCACTTATGGAAAAGGCCAAAGATTGGCTCTACGAACTAGCCCCGGGAACTGTGACTTCGTGGGAGAGTATGAAGCGTGCTTTCTTGGAGAAATTCTTCCCTACTTCGAGAGTGATTCTCCTACGGAAGAAAATTAGTGGTATTCAACAGAATCATGGTGAGACATTCCCGGCTTATTATGAGCGCTTCAAGGGCCTTGTAGCTTCATGTCCTCAACATCAAATGAAGGAGGAACTTCTCCTTCAATATTTCTATGAGGGTCTCCTTCCTATCGAACGTCAAATGGTTGATGCATCAGCGGGAGGAGCATTGGTGGACAAAACACCAAGGGATGCCAAGATTCTCATAGCCAACCGAGCGCTCAACGCTCAACAATATGAAGGAGTGGGCCAAAGGGAAGCCCCACGGCAACAAAGTGTAAATGAGGTGAGTGCTATTTCTGAAATTCAATCACAACTTGCTAATCTTACTTCTCTTGTTTCTCAGGTTGTGATTGGTCCAAAAGCACAAGAACACCAAGTTTGTGGCGTGTGCTCAATTCAAGGGCATCCATCCGACAAGTGCCCTCAACTAATCGAGAATGGTGGGTGGGAATCTGCCAATGCAATTGGTTTCCAAGGACAAAATCAAAACAACCCATACTCGAACACTTACAATGCCGGATGGAGGGACCATCCAAACTTCAAATGGAGGGAGCCACAACAAGCTGCCCAACAAGGAGGATTTAGGCCAAACCCCCCTGGTTTTTATTCCAAGCCGTATGCACCCCAACAACCTTCGACATCATCTCATTCAGGTACGTCCTTGGAAAGTGATCAAGCTATGCAATTACTAACCTCTATTTCGCAGGGGTTGCAAAATCAAAACAACCGGATAGCAAATAACGAGAAGGAGATGACGGATATGAAGAAACAAATAGGGCAGATTTCTGAGTTCCTTGGACAGATTAGAGAGCAAGGAAAGCTTCCTAGCTCAACCACAGTCAATCCAAAGGGAGGATTCGAATCCGCCAAGGCCATCACCCTAAGAGGTGGAAAAGAAGTTGGGACCGAGCCAAACAATCCCAAATCTGCCCAGAAAGTAGATGAAGAGACGACACAACCTGAGGCAGATCACCCTAACTCGGCCAAATCAGGTAATTTAAGTTCAAATTCATGCACTTCACGTCCTAATCTGCCCAATGTACCTTTTCCTCGCAGGTTCATGCAAGAAAAAAAGGAAGAAAGCGAGAAGGACATTCTTGAAACGTTCCGGAAAGTGCAAGTGAACATACCGCTTCTCGATGCAATCAAACAGGTTCCAAAGTATGCTAAATTCCTCAAGGACCTATGCAATACAAAGAGAAGAAGGGCAAACAAAGAGGTAGTGAAGGTAAGCGAGAATGTGTCCGCTGTTTTGCAACGTAAACTGCCTACCAAGTGCAAAGACCCCGGTAGTTTCACGATTCCTTGTGTAATTGGACATAATCGTTTTGAACATGCCATGCTTGATTTAGGTGCATCCATAAATGTCATGCCTTATTCTATTTATGCATCTATGAATTTGGGTGAATTAAAACAAGATGGTGTAATTATACAATTGGCTGATCGTTCTAACGCGTATCCAAAAGGAGTTTTGGAGGATGTGCTTGTGCAGGTGAACCATTTAATTTTTCCGGCTGATTTCTACGTCCTAGACATGGAGGATTCAGCCCATTCTACATCTTTGCCGATTCTCCTTGGTAGGCCATTCATGAAGACGGCCCGAACGAAGATTGATGTATACAAAGGCACCTTGACAATGGAATTCGATGGGGAAGTGATTGATTTTAATATTTCTGAAACTATGAGATATCCCGTTGATGACCATTCTTGTTTTTCCATTGATGTTATCGATTCTTTGGCGCAGGTATACCTTGAAGAATTGAACGAGGACGCCCTGGAAACAACCATCACTAAGGCCATAGAGCGCAAAAATGAAGGATTTGGGCCAATGCAAGGCCACGGCAAGGAGGAGGAATTCTTTGCAATGGGTTCTAGTGAAGAAATAATTGAGGTTGTGGCAGCCCTTGAGTCATTGCCACAACAATATGGTAAGGTTCCACTCTCACTTTCAAATTCAGTTTCCACTAAGATGCTACCTTCTGTTGTTCAGGCACCATCGCTTGAACTTAAGCCATTGCCGGACCATTTGAAGTATGTGTTTTTGGGAAAAGGCGAAACATTGCCCGTCATCATTTCATCAAGTCTCACGGCAATGGAGGAGGAGAAGCTTGTGAGGGTGCTACGAGAGCACAAAACGGCCATAGGGTGGACTTTGGCCGACATTAAAGGAATAAGCCCTACCACATGCATGCACCGTATACTTCTTGAGGAGGGGGCTAAACCAACTCGAGAGGCTCAACGCCGTCTCAACCCTCCGATGATGGAAGTGGTGAAGAAGGAAATAATCAAACTTTTGGATTGCGGAGTGATCTACCCTATCTCCGATAGCCGTTGGGTCTCTCCAGTTCAAGTCGTTCCCAAGAAGTCCGGAGTAACTGTTATCAAGAATGATGAGAATGAGCTCGTGCCTACACGCATTCAGACTGGATGGCGAGTATGTATCGATTACCGGAAGCTAAATGCCATGACTAGGAAAGATCACTTTCCTTTGCCATTCATCGACCAGATGCTCGAAAGGTTAGCCGGTCATGCTTTTTACTGTTTTCTTGATGGATACTCTGGATATAACCAAATTGTGATAGCCCCGGATGATCAAGAGAAGACCACATTCACATGTCCCTTTGGAACATTTGCTTATCGTCGCATGCCATTTGGCTTATGCAACGCACCGGCCACTTTCCAAAGGTGTATGGTAAGTATATTTTCCGATTTTGTTGAAAAGATCATTGAGGTTTTCATGGATGATTTCAGTGTATTTGGGAGTTCATTTGATAATTGCTTGGATAATCTGACCTTAATTTTGAAACGATGTGTTGAAACTAACCTTGTCTTGAATTGGGAGAAATGTCACTTTATGGTGAAACAAGGTATAGTTTTAGGACATATTGTTTCAGAAAAAGGAATTGAAGTAGATAAATCAAAAATAGACCTTGTACGTCACTTACCCTCTCCTACTTCGGTTAGAGAGGTACGTTCGTTTCTTGGCCATGCAGGGTTCTATAGGCGTTTTATCAAGGACTTCTCCAAGATGTCCAACCCTCTTTGCCGATTGCTTCAAAAAGATGTGCCATTCAAGTTTGATGAAGAGTGTAATTCGGCATTTAACCAACTCAAGGAGAAGCTAGTCTCAGCCCCCATTATTGTACCTCCAGATTGGAGCCTTCCGTTCGAGCTCATGTGCGATGCATCCGACTATGCATTAGGAGCTGTTCTAGGACAAAGAAGAGACAAGCGGCCGCATGTCATATACTATGCCTCTCGGACTCTCAATGATGCCCAATTGAACTACTCCACGACGGAAAAAGAACTTCTAGCTGTGGTTTTTGCTTTAGATAAATTCCGTTCATATTTAATTGGTACTAAAGTAATCGTTTATTCTGATCATGCAGCTTTGAGGTACTTGCTCACGAAAAAGGAAGCAAAGCCGAGGCTTATCCGTTGGATTCTTCTTCTTCAAGAATTTGATATTGAAATCCGGGATAAGAAAGGAAGCGAGAATGTAGTGGCTGACCATTTAAGCCGAATGATCCACGAGGAGCATGAACATGCCGTACCTATCCCTGAAACTTTTCCCGATGAGCAGCTGCTTTCCATTGAGGTAAGTGAACCATGGTATGCAGATTTAGTGAATTACTTGGTGGCTAAACAAATTCCAAATGAACTAAACAAGCACCAACGTGATAAGCTTAAAAATGATGCACGTTTCTATGTTTGGGATGACCCTTATTTGTGGAAGTATTGCTCAGATCAAATTATACGTAGATGTGTGCATGATTCTGAATTTCACTCAATTCTAAGCTTTTGTCACACATATGCATGTGGTGGTCATTTTGGCACACAACGCACTGCCCTCAAGGTTTTAGAGTGTGGTTTTTATTGGCCGACTATATTTAGGGATGCTAGAACCTTTTGTATGTCTTGTGATCGTTGCCAACGAATGGGTAACATAGGTACCAAGGACCAAATGCCGCAAACCCCTGTCTTTAATGTTGAAATTTTTGATGTTTGGGGCATTGATTTCATGGGCCCTTTCCCTCCATCTTATGGTTTCACTTATATCTTGCTTGCCGTTGATTATGTTTCTAAATGGGTGGAAGCAAAAGCCACCCGTACTAACGATTCTAAGGTGGTTGCAGATTTCGTGAAAACTAACATTTTTGCTAGGTTTGGAATGCCGAGAGTAATCATAAGTGATGGAGGGTCTCACTTTTGCAATCGGACCATTGAGGCGTTGCTAAGAAAGTACCATGTCAACCATAAGGTCTCCACACCTTACCATCCTCAAACAAATGGCCAAGCCGAGGTGTCTAACCGAGAAATCAAACAAATTTTGGAGAAGACCGTTGGACCAACAAGGAGGGATTGGAGCTTACGTTTAGATGATGCACTGTGGGCATATCGTACGGCATACAAAACACCCATTGGGATGTCACCTTTTCGGCTCGTCTATGGTAAGCCATGTCATTTGCCCGTAGAGTTAGAGCACAAGGCACATTGGGCCGTGAAGATTTTCAACATGGACATAGATGCAGCGGGAGTTCATAGGAAGCTCCAATTGAATGAACTTGAGGAGATTCGGAATGAAGCCTATGAGAATGCCCGGATGTACAAAGCCAAGACCAAAGCATTCCATGATAAAATGATTCGAACCAAGACCTTCACAGTTGGGCAGAAAGTGTTACTTTTCAACTCTCGCCTACGTTTGTTTCCTGGTAAGTTGCGTTCTAAATGGATTGGCCCGTTTGTTGTTACTAATGTTTTCCCTCATGGTGCAGTACAAATCAAAAGTTCAAGGACGCAGCAAGAATTCAAAGTGAATGGGCATCGATTGAAGCCCTACTACGAGATGTTTGAGGAGCATGTCGTGGAAGAGGTACCCCTCCATGCCGTGGAACCTAGTCAAGCTTAAACGGAGGTACCGTCCGGCTGCAAGACGTAAAAGAAAGCGCTTCGTGGGAGGCAACCCATGCATTCGAATAGAGAAGAACTTGGAAACCCCTTTAAGAGACTTATTTTTATTCCTTTCTTTTTCTTTACTGCCTTTACTTTGCTTTCTTTCTCGTATTTGTTTATTTGCTTGCTCTGTTGTGACTTTCTGCTTAAAACATTGAGGACAAAGTTTGATTTAAGTGTGGGGGGGTAAACAATTTGTATTTGCATGAATTTCGTGGGATTTATTCGCCTTTCACTTAGAATGTTGTTTCTTGCTGTTTTAAGCGTTTTTAGAGTGTTTTAGTGTGTTTTATATTGTCTTGGTATAAAACTCCGAAAATTTGATAAAAAAAAAAAAAAAAAAAAAAAAAAAAACTCTTCTCTTTGTTGCTATTTCGTTTCTGCCTTGTTAGGTTGTTTAGTTGTTATTGTTTGTTTGTTTATTAATTGTGTGAGTCTATGATTGTAACATTGAGAAAATGTTTGATTTATTGATAGGCACTGCTAAACAAAGAAAGATGGTGCTTCACAAAGGTTGTTTACTTGAGGCCCCACTACGTGGCTTTACTCTTGAAGCGGAAGGCGTAGGAACAGAAGGCGTAGGAACAGAAGGCATCGGAGCGGAAGGCGTAGGAACAAAAGGCATCGGAGCGGGAGGCATCGAAGATAGAGCATTCCAGGCCTCAATACTTGGCCAAGCGCTGGATGAGCCAGGAAAAAGGTGCCTCTGGAGCAAAGACGAGAACCTTTGACGGTCACTGTGAATCCGACCTTCAGACTCTTGCAGCTCATCAAGCTTCCTCTTCATGCCCGTCGAATAGTTGTTTGCAAGCACGTGCAAACTTCTATTCTCATACTTCAGCTGCTGGATCTCCTGCTTGAGACTTTCCACCTCTGCCATCAATGATTCCACCTGACGGGAGCGGGCAAGCAGGCGTTGGCCCATGTTGGACACAGAACTCGCACACTGAACACTAAGTGCGAGGGACTCTTGAACGGCCAACTCATCGGACCGTCCTGACAGCAGCCTACTATCTTTTGGAGTGAGGAGGTTCCTAGCTACTATTGTAGCTGTTGTGGCGTCCTGCATCACAGAGTCTTCACCTGAAAGAAAGAAGGGCGCCATACGTTACCTTGACGCGGCGCGCCCGTATCACTGCTAAGGCTCAATTCCAAGCTAAGGTTCGATGAGTTTGCCATTTTTTCAAAAGTGTTCAAAGAAAAGGGATGGAGTTAAATTTCAAAGGGCCGGAGTCGATTTTCAAGAATGGGAAATCTGCAGAGTGTGTTTGTTGTGGTGATCGATAGCTCAATAAAAAAGCCAAGGCGACGCGTCCACCAATTCAAAAAAAAAAAAAAAAAAAAAAAAAAAAAGCCGGAATCTCCGGCGTAATTTAGGCGACGCTTTCTCGGCTTTTCAGAAGGCGCGTTCAACTTTGTCAAAAGATTTCTTCTTTTCAGACAACACGTGGAGGCCATCATCACAACTCACATCTTTAGCCGACAAGCGCAAAGTTCGGCGACGCTTTCTCTGCTTTTCGGAAGACGCGTGCAGCTTTGTCAAAAGGAGCCGCATCTGCACTCCCACGTGTCGTTCAGAAAGCGAAGGGGTGTCGTTCAGAAAGCGAAGGGGCGTCGTTCAGAAATCGAAGGGGTGTCGTTCAGAAAGCGAAGGGGCGTCGTTCAGAAATCGAAGGGGCGCCTGCTCAGAAATCGAAGAGGCGTGTTCAGAGATCGAAGAGGCGCCACTATTTCAAAAAGCCAGATTTGCGAGATCAAAACGTTTGTCGACAAAGGTAACAAGTACCACCACTTGATATTATCTCTATATATGTTGACCTTCGTCTTTTATGGCAGGGCAAACCTGAAGAAAAATGCCCAACTCTCCCTCACCTCTGAGGGCGTACTCCCAGCAAAGCCTTTCGAAAGACTCAATTCTTTCTTCTTCCCCAAAGATGATACCAGATGCCTGGAGTACATATGACCCAGGAGGAAACAGCACAACAAATACATGTGCTGATTCATTCACCGCTTCTTCAAAAGCAAAGGTATCTCATATCATCAAGGTCAAAAGCAAAAGTATCTCATATCATGCTCTTTCCCTGTCTTTTTCTTTGTCCTTGTTCTTACTCGCATGGCAAAGTAAAACAAGCAATCAGCCGGCACTTGGAGTCAGTCTTCCGTTCTGGAGCCAACTGTCTGGAATCTATTCCTGATTGCTTACCTAGCGTTGCTCTCGAGTAGTCATCTTCAACGGTTGATACACTTCCGGAGAAGGGACCACTTCTGCAAAGGGGAGCGAGTAAGGCAAGTGCAAATGATACATTGAAGCATGTGGAGACAAACATAGGCTGAGTTATCCTCCAACCCTTTTCAATACGAATTGGAAAGATTGAACAAAGAAACAGATAAAAGGGATAAGCTCAGACCTTCGGGGGAGACCAAAAGAACCATCCTGCTGCCCAGTTCAAGAAGTAGCACAAAGGAAAATCAACGATGGGCAGAAACCAGTTCAAGAGTAAGCCTGTGGAATCATCAAGATCAAGCCTCAATGCAATCAACAAAGAGAAGATGGAATTTACACTCTATAACCAGATTTGCATCTCTAAACTCTTCTCTTTGTTAATTACATTATGCCATGTTTAGTATGTTTAAGTGCTTTTTGTGTATTTACTTATGCTTTGTGTGAATCTATGCTTAAAACATTGAGGACAATGTTTGATTTAAGTGTGGGGGGGGGGGTAACTAAGTATATTTGATGCAAATTCGTTGGATTTTATCACCTATCACTTCACATGTTGTTTCTCACTGTTTTAAAACTGTTTTAGTGTGTTTTGTCTTAAAAATTCGAAAATCCCATAAAAATTTGAAAAATTGTTTTGAAAAACCCAAAAAGAGTTGTTTTAAAGTTGTTTTTGTGTGTGTGTTTGTGTCTTAGGATACCTTCCAACATAATGATAAGGATTTGGTTTGTAATTGCATGACTGTTAAAAAGAGTTATTAACATAGAGAAAAGTTTGATTTACTCTTGGTATATGCTTGGTTATGGTTATAATGTATAACTTCACATGCAATCATAAAAGAAAATTTAGTTTTTGTAACATGCCTGAAGGAAGGAACTCAAACAAATGCTACAACCCTGAGAGACTTGAGCCTATAACGTTCTTTGGAGAGTATAATCTGTGATTTCTTGTTTTCTAAAATCGTTGCATGATCTCATTATTCTTTGCTTGGTTACTACTTAGAAGGCGTTTCATCATATAGTTCCAAATGCTAGAACTCATGCCCATTTCATTCAAAGCATGTTATTGATTTGCATAACATATATCAAGATGAAGTTGTGTAGTTGCCACCATAGCCAAATAGCCTCGCTTCCCATATTTCGTATATGTTGTAAGTTTTACCCCCGTTGAGCCATGTTAACCCATGTTCTTTGTTTACCCACTTTATCTTCACCTAACCTAGAATATGACCGTCCTTACCCTTGTTCTTAAAAGATAGTGAGCATGACTTAATTGAATTCCTTTTGAGTTACATTATGAAAGAAAATAAGTGTGGGGGAGAGAATGTTTAAGTGTTTTTGTTTTGAGATTCAAAAGAAAAAAAAAAAAAAAAAAAAAAAAAAAAAAGAGAAAAGAATAAGTGATTGAAGAAAGGTTCCAAAACACCAATTCTAGGCGTAAATTGTCTAAATTCTCCCTTTTTGTTCAAAAGTTGAGTTTTCATTCAAAAGTGAATTCTAAGTTGATTAAAATGCTTTGCTCACTATTTCTTTAAGAACCTTTGTTTTCCATATCCCTTCTTTATCCACATACCCCAAGCCCCGTTACAACCCTTGACTTCTATCTTGAGTGTTGTGTATTTCAATTTGTGGAGTTTGAACTTGGTATGAGCTTATGGTGTCACTGGTTCTCGCGTCTAAGTAGTAGCATTCCATTCATGAGATCATATCTAAACTTGATTATTAACTCCAGAATTTGCGTTCTTTGTGATACATATATGTGAGTGTCGTTTTCATGTTTACATCAATCTTCTCACATATGACTAGATTAGGGTGTGTAGTTAGAAAATCTGAGTAAAAATTGAGTGCATATCTTGAAAGGAATTGAGCAAATTCTCTAAGGCATGTTACTACATTCAAAACATGGTTTTAAATGCTTAATTGTGAACTAGTATATGGTGACTATGATTAAGAATGTACTTAAATGTGAAGATGACTAAAATCTGTGAGAATGATGATTTTTAACTTGTCATGTGCATTGGAAATCCCTAAGACGGTTGTTGGAAGGTTTAGGTTGTGTTTTACGTGTTTAGTGTCGTTTTGTTTATTTGTTTTTATTCTGTTTTGCTCGAGGACTAGCAAAAGCTAAGTGTGGGGGTATTTGATAGGAGCATATTCATGCGACTTAAATGGCTTGTTCTCGTGCATTTACGTTATGTTTCTCTCGTTATTTTAGTCCTTTATGCTTCTTTTGTGTGTTTTCAGGTTCTAAGGGCCTAGGGAGCAAGAAAGTGCATTTTGAGGCCATTTGGAGCATTTTTGGGCATGGATTGGATAGCTTATCCATGGAGCCAAGAGGATGGACGAATTTGAAGGCCTTGTATGCACTTGAAGACACAAAACAATGGCTCTAGCCCAATCAAACACATTATGCCATACAAACTGATGCGGGATTTATACGCGCACAAATTAAACCCTCTTTTCGTCAAATTATAGTATAAGTATAAGTAGGGATCGTTCTGGACCGGGGATTAGGAGGGATTGTTAATCACTTGGATTTGACTCAAAAACGTAAAAACGTAATAATAAACACTAAACTAGACTCAAAGAATGTAAAACTAAACTTTAAAACACTAAGACAAACCAAAGACTCAAAATGCTTTTAAAAACAAAAACTAAAATGATTTCTAACTAAATTGACATTAAAGTAAAGGGGGATTTAAGTTTATACGAAATTAAATTAAATGAACAAATTAAAACAGAATGTAAATATGAAATTGATGAAATAGAATGGATGAATGCTAGCTAAGGGGGTCATCTCCACATATGTTACACTTGCATAATAAAAAGATTTCCAATTACATTTCAATAAATTATTAATTCTCAACACTCCAAGTTAATTAGGTCCGCTTAAATTAACCGTCAAGTTTTCCTTAAGTTAATGAATTGGATGATTGCATACGACAACCCAAAGCATTCCTCACAAGTTCCCTACATGAATTGCATAATAGAGATACAAGCAAGAATCATTAAGTTCTTTGAAAACTATAAGTGTTGACGAGGCATTCGTTACTATGATTGCATGAAACTTATGCCAAGAATTCGTTTAACGCGATTGTTTATAAGCAACCTCCACTACTTGTGAATATAAGTTCATAACGATTAGGTGAAATTCACTTATATTCTAGCGTCAAATTCATGCATGAAAATTAAGTGTGCACTCTCAATAAACATACATAAATAGGTTATCAATAAAACAGTTAAACAAATTGAATTCACAACTTATGAAACGTAATTAGAAGTAATCAAATCAAAATGCAAGCATAAACATATATTTCGAATCACCCCCTAGCTAAAGGGGGGTTTAGTTCCTCATACAAAACAAAGAGAATTGAAATTAAACATTGAAATCAAAGAAACGCCTAAACATTCCAACAACTCAAACTTGAATTGTATGAACGTTTAGGCTCTCTTCTCTTCCTCTTTATTGTAGCATAAGGTCTAGGGATAATTGGTTTGGGGGATGGAAGTGTGGAATGGAAGAGGAGTGGTGGAGAAGTGGAAGGGGAATGGAAAAATGGTGTTTGGATTATAAGGGGAGAGATGGGAAGCTCACGGCTAGGGAAGGGAGAATGTGTTTGTAATGTGTTGTGTATGAAATGAGATGTTCATGAATGAATGAATGCAAGGGTATTTATAGGAGTAGTGGAGGGAACATATGGCTATGTCATTTGTAGGTGAAGTAGGTGGATGTTGTAGGTGAAGTAGGTGGATGTTGTAGGTGAAGTGGATGTTGTAGGTGAAGTAGGTGGATGTTGTAGGTGAAGTGGATGTTGTAGGTGAAGTAGGTGGATGTTATGTTAAGTGATAAGTGATAAGTGATATGATATGTGGTTATGATATGATAAGTGGTTAAGTGGTGATGATAAGTGATAAGTGATTAAGTGATATGATATGTGGTGATGATAAGTGATAAGTGCATGTGGGTTAACTAATGAAGGAAATGCATGTTCAATGACAATGTGTTAGAATGGATGTGTGTTATGCATGGCATGATTGGGATTAGGAAAGGTTTAAATGTCCTAAAACTAAAGAGAACAAGGTTCCAACACTTTGGCTCCAATTAGGTCTTCAATTTCGTCCAACACTTTGGCTTCAAGCATAAGCTATCCGTCCTTAGCCCAAAAGTGCTCCAAAAGTCTCCAAAATGCATCTTTTTGCTCCTTTAGCCCTTTGGACCTACAAACACACGAAAATAGCTTAAAGTACTAAAATAACTAAAGAAACATAACGTAAATGTACGAGAACAAGCTATTTAAGTCGCATGAATATGCTCCTATCAAATACCCCCACACTTATCTTTTGCTAGTCCTCGAGCAAAACAAAACAAAAGAACACAAAACTAGACAAAACGAACAAAACACAACCTACACCTTCCAACAATCGTCTCACGGATTTCCAATGCACAAGACAAGTTAAAAATCATTATTCCCACAGATTTTAGCCATCTTGACACTTAAGTACATTCTTAATCATAGTCACCACATACTAATTCACAATTAAGCATTTAAAACTATATTTTGAATGTAGTAACATGCCTTAGAGAATTTGCTCAATTCCTTACAAGATATGCTCTCGTTTTTCACACAGATTTTCTGACTACACACCCTAAACTAGTTATATGTGAGAAGATTGATGTAATCATAAAAACGAACACTCACATATATGTATTTCAAAGGAAGCAATTTCTGGAGTTAATAAGCATGTTTAGATATGATCTCATGAATGGAATGCTACTACTTAGACGCGAGAACCAGTGATACCATATGCTCATACCAAGTTCAAACTCCACAAATTGAAATACACAACACTGAAGATAGAAGTCAAGGGTTGTAACGGGGCTTGGGGTATGTGGATAACAAAGAAGGGATATGGAAAACAAAGGTTTTTAAAGAAATAGTGAGCAAAGCATTTGAATCAACTTAGAATTCACTTTTGAATGAAAACTCAACTTTTGAACAAAAAGGGAGAATTTAGACAATTTACGCCCAGAATTGGTGTTTTGGAACCTTTCTTTAATCACTTATTCTTTCATTTTTTTTTTTTTTTTTTTTTTTCAAGCTCTTTTTTTTTTTCTTTCTTTCTTTCTTTTCTCTTTTTTTTTTCTTTTCTTTTGAATCTCAAAACATCAACACTTAAACATTCTCTCCCCCACACTTATTTTCTTTCATAATGTAACTCAAAAGGAATTCAATTAAGTCATGCTCACTATCTTTTAAGAACAAGGGTGGGGATTGTCCTAAACTAGGCTAGGTGAGGAAAATGTGGGTAAACAAAGAATAAAGGCTAAACAAGGCTCAACGGGGTTAAAACTTACAACATATATGAAGTATGGGAAGTAAGGCTATTTGGCTATGGTGGTGGTCACTACACAACTTCTTCTTGAATATGTGTTATGCAAATCAATAACATGCTTTGAATGAAATGGGCATGAGTTCTAGCATTTAGTTCTATCATGATACAATTGCATTCTAAGTAGCAACCAAGCAAGGAATAATGAGATCATGCAACAACTTTAGAAAATAAAGAATCACAGAAAATAACTCTCCAAAGAAAGTAATGGCTCGAGTCTCACAGGGATGTAGCGTTTGTTTGAGTTTCTTCCTTCAAGCATGTTACAAAAACGAATTTTTTTTTCTTTTATGATTGCATGTGAAGTCATACATTATAACCATAACCAAGCATATACCAAGAGTAAATCAAACTTTTCTCTATGTTTATAACTCTTTCTAACCGTCATGCAATTATAAACCAAATCCTTATCGTTGTGTTGGAAGGTACCCTAAGACACAAACACACACACAAAAACAACTTTAAAACAACTCTTTTTGGGTTTTTCAAAACAATTTTTCAAATTTTTATGGGATTTTCGAATTATAAAACAAAACACACTAAAACACTCTAAAACAACTTAAAAACACCTTAAAATAGCAAGGAACAACATTAGAAGTTATGGTGGATAAAACCCTACGAATTTGCATCAAAACACTTTAGTTACCCCCCCACACTTAAATCAAACATTGTCCTCAATGTTTTAAGCATAGATTCACACAAAACATAAGTAAACACACAAAAAGCAACTAAACATATTAAACATGGCATAATGTAATTAACAAAGAGAAGAGTTTAGGGACGCAAATCTGGTTATGGAGTGTAAATTCCCTCTTCTCCTTGGTGATTGCATTGAGGCTTTGATCTTTGTGATTCCACAGGCTTACTCTTGAACTGGTTTCTGCCCATCGTTGATTTTCCTTTGTGCTACTTCTTGAACTGGGCAGCAGGATGGTTCTTTTGGTTTCCCCCGAAGGTCTGAGCTTCCTCCTATTATCTGTTTCTTTGTTCAATCTTTGCAGGAGTGGTCCCTTCTCTGGAAGTGTAACAACCGTTGAAGATGACTACTCGAGAGCAACGCTAGGTAAGCAATCAGGAATAGATTCCAGGCAGTTGGCTCCAGATCGGTAGACTGACTCCAAGTGCCGGGTGATTGCTTCTTTTACTTTGCCATGCAAGTAAGAACAAGGACAAAGAAAAAGACAGGGAAAGAGCATGATATGAGATATTTTTGCTTTTGACCTTGATGATATGAGATACCTTTGCTTTGAAGAAGCGGTGAATGAATCAGCACATGCTTCAATCCGCCGTTTCCTCCTGGGTCATATGTACTCCAGGCATCTGGTATCATCTTTGGGGAAGAAGAAAGAATTGAGTATTTCGAAAGGCTTTGCTGGGAGTGCGCCCTCAGAGGTGAGAGAGAGTTGGGCATTTTCTTCAGGTTTGCCCTGCCATAAAAGACGAAGGTCGACATATATAGAGATAATATCAAGTGGTGGTACCTTTTACCCTTGTCGACAAACGTTTTGATCCCGCAAATCCGGCTTTTTGAAATAGTGGCGCCTCTTCGATCTTTGAATACGCCTCTTCGATTTCTGAGCAGGCGCCCCTTCGATTTCTGAACGACGCCCCTTCGCTTTCTGAACGACACGTGGTAGTGCAGATGTGGCTCCTTTTGACAAAGCTGCACACGTCTTCTGAAAAGCAGAGAAAGCGTCGCCGAACTTTGCGCTTTGTCGGCTAAAGATGTGTAGTTGCGATGATGGCCTCCACGTGTTTTCAGCTTTGTCAGAAATCTTTTGACAAAGTTGAACGCGTCTTCTGAAAAGCAGAGAACGCGTCGCCTAAATTACGCCGGAAATTCCGGCTTTTCGAATTGGTGGACGCGTCGCCTTGGCTTCTTATAGAGCTATCGATCACCACAACAAACACACTCTGAAGAATTCCCATTCTTGAAAATCGACTTCGGCCCTTTGAGAATTAACTTCATCCACCCCATCTCTTTGAACACTTTTGAAAAATGGCAAACCCATCGAACCTTAGCTTAGAATTGAGTCTCAGCAGTGATACGGCCGCGCCGCGTCAAGGTAACGTATGGCGCCCTTCTTTCTTATCTTCTAACGGTCCTCTCACAGGTGAAGACTCCGTGATGCAGGACGCCACAACAGCTACAATAGTAGCTAGGAACCTCCTCACTCCAAAAGATAGTAGGCTGCTGTCAGGACGGTCCGATGAGTTGGCCGTTCAAGAGTCCCTCGCACTTAGTGTTCAGTGTGCGAGTTCTGTATCCAACATGGGCCAACGCCTGCTTGCCCGCTCCCGTCAGGTGGAATCATTGATGGCAGAGGTGGAAAGTCTTAAGCAGGAGATCAAACTGCTTAAGCATGAGAATAGAAGTTTGCACGTGCTTGCAAATAACTATTCGTCGGGGATGAAGAGGAAGCTTGATGAGCTGCAAGAATCTGAGGGTCGAATTCACAGTGACCGTCAAAGGCTTGCGTCTTATCTCCAGAGGCACCTTTTTCCTGGGTCATCCAGCGCTTGGCCAAGTATTGAGGCCTGGAATGCTCTAGCTCCGATGGCTTCCGCTCCGATGCCTCCCGCTTCTATGCCTCCCGCTTCTATGCCTCCCGCTTCTATGCCTTCCGCTTCTGCGCCTCGTAGTGGGGCTTCACGCAAACAACCTTTGTGAAGCTCCACTTTTCTCCATGTTTAGTATCTTTCTTTCTCTTTTTTTTTTATTTTTATTTTTATTTTTTATTTTTTTATTAACATAAATAAAATCAAACGGCATGGAATTGGTCCTTGAATGGAAGGTGATACTTGAAGTGAACCGGCAATGGTTTGAATTCTAGTGTAGGTGCCTGATTCATAAAAAACAGCAAGTTAGTATAAAATGTAAAGGAATTTGAAAAAAACTTACTTGTTTTGTCCGACAAGAACTCAATGACAAACACCACTCCTTTGAAAGTTTCAGGGATATTGGACTTGGCCAGATTGCAAGTGATGGTTATGACTTGTCCAATGTCATCAAATTTAACTTCTTTGGATTTTGTGGTTTCAAGAACGTCCTCTTTGATGAATTCATGACATTCCCTAGTTGTCACCTTTGAAAGGGCTTCCAAGATGTCTTTTTCACCTTCTTCTTCCTTGGAAGTCATGAATCTGCAAGGAATAGGGATACTTGTTGGAACGGGGTTAAAAATAATGAAATTTGGAACAACCATACCTGTATTAGATGGCATAGGAGCAATAGGTGCCTCCGGTAAAGGTGTTTCCACCCTTTCCGTGGGTTGGGTGTATTCCTCTTCCTTGTGATTTGATTTTGATGGTTGAGGGTCCGTTCCAACCTCCTTGTCACTTCTCAACATGATTTCCTTGGCAGTTTCAAATTCTCCTTTCTGATTTGCAATGGTTGAACTAGGGAGTTCGCCTTGGTCTCGAAACTGTCCTACGAACTCCGCGATCTGCCCAATTTGCTTATCCAAGTGGTCCAACCTTTGTGGTGGCTGCATAGGCGTTGAATAGAACTCCTCATATGGCTGCCAATATCCTTCTTGTTGAGCCTCATTGTCTTGATTTTGTGAGCCCTGCACCAAACAAATTAATTCATTAAGCTTTTGATTATAATCTATTGACGAACTTGAGTTTGGTTGGGCATATTGAATATGAGGTTGTGGTGGCTGCCAATATCCTCCTTGTTGAGCATTTTGAGGTTCCCACCACATAGAGTTTGAATGATCACTCCAATCCGAATTGTAAGTATTGGAAAACACGTTATTCCTTGATTGAAGATTAGATATATCAACTCTTTGCATTTGGGACCTTTCCATGAGCTGTGACAAAAGAGAAGCGTTATCAAGTGCCATGTTGTTCTTAACAAACAAAAATAAAAACTAAATCTAAAAGACAATACAGAAACAAACAATCCAAGGGATTAGCAAATTTTCTAATCCCCGGCAACGGCGCCAAAATTTGATGCGGGATTTATACGCGCACAAATTAAACCCTCTTTTCGTCAAATTATAGTATAAGTATAAGTAGGGATCGTTCTGGACCGGGGATTAGGAGGGATTGTTAATCACTTGGATTTGACTCAAAAACGTAAAAACGTAATAATAAACACTAAACTAGACTCAAAGAATGTAAAACTAAACTTTAAAACACTAAGACAAACCAAAGACTCAAAATGCTTTTAAAAACAAAAACTAAAATGATTTCTAACTAAATTGACATTAAAGTAAAGGGGGATTTAAGTTTATACGAAATTAAATTAAATGAACAAATTAAAACAGAATGTAAATATGAAATTGATGAAATAGAATGGATGAATGCTAGCTAAGGGGGTCATCTCCACATATGTTACACTTGCATAATAAAAAGATTTCCAATTACATTTCAATAAATTATTAATTCTCAACACTCCAAGTTAATTAGGTCCGCTTAAATTAACCGTCAAGTTTTCCTTAAGTTAATGAATTGGATGATTGCATACGACAACCCAAAGCATTCCTCACAAGTTCCCTACATGAATTGCATAATAGAGATACAAGCAAGAATCATTAAGTTCTTTGAAAACTATAAGTGTTGACGAGGCATTCGTTACTATGATTGCATGAAACTTATGCCAAGAATTCGTTTAACGCGATTGTTTATAAGCAACCTCCACTACTTGTGAATATAAGTTCATAACGATTAGGTGAAATTCACTTATATTCTAGCGTCAAATTCATGCATGAAAATTAAGTGTGCACTCTCAATAAACATACATAAATAGGTTATCAATAAAACAGTTAAACAAATTGAATTCACAACTTATGAAACGTAATTAGAAGTAATCAAATCAAAATGCAAGCATAAACATATATTTCGAATCACCCCCTAGCTAAAGGGGGGTTTAGTTCCTCATACAAAACAAAGAGAATTGAAATTAAACATTGAAATCAAAGAAACGCCTAAACATTCCAACAACTCAAACTTGAATTGTATGAACGTTTAGGCTCTCTTCTCTTCCTCTTTATTGTAGCATAAGGTCTAGGGATAATTGGTTTGGGGGATGGAAGTGTGGAATGGAAGAGGAGTGGTGGAGAAGTGGAAGGGGAATGGAAAAATGGTGTTTGGATTATAAGGGGAGAGATGGGAAGCTCACGGCTAGGGAAGGGAGAATGTGTTTGTAATGTGTTGTGTATGAAATGAGATGTTCATGAATGAATGAATGCAAGGGTATTTATAGGAGTAGTGGAGGGAACATATGGCTATGTCATTTGTAGGTGAAGTAGGTGGATGTTGTAGGTGAAGTAGGTGGATGTTGTAGGTGAAGTGGATGTTGTAGGTGAAGTAGGTGGATGTTGTAGGTGAAGTGGATGTTGTAGGTGAAGTAGGTGGATGTTATGTTAAGTGATAAGTGATAAGTGATATGATATGTGGTTATGATATGATAAGTGGTTAAGTGGTGATGATAAGTGATAAGTGATTAAGTGATATGATATGTGGTGATGATAAGTGATAAGTGCATGTGGGTTAACTAATGAAGGAAATGCATGTTCAATGACAATGTGTTAGAATGGATGTGTGTTATGCATGGCATGATTGGGATTAGGAAAGGTTTAAATGTCCTAAAACTAAAGAGAACAAGGTTCCAACACTTTGGCTCCAATTAGGTCTTCAATTTCGTCCAACACTTTGGCTTCAAGCATAAGCTATCCGTCCTTAGCCCAAAAGTGCTCCAAAAGTCTCCAAAATGCATCTTTTTGCTCCTTTAGCCCTTTGGACCTACAAACACACGAAAATAGCTTAAAGTACTAAAATAACTAAAGAAACATAACGTAAATGTACGAGAACAAGCTATTTAAGTCGCATGAATATGCTCCTATCACAAACCAACCTATTTTAGGCCCATTCTATGTACTTAAACCCTAGCCCTTTAAACTAATTCATTTATCACTTATCAAACCATTCACTTATCACTCACCACATATCATTCACTTATCACTTAACATATCATTCATTTATTTCACTTCCATACTCCTCTTAATTCCACATGCATTCTCACACATGCACATCACTCACTCACATTTCCACCATTCATTCTTTATTCCTTTCCAAACATCTCACATGCATTTCCACCTTCCTACTTCATCATTTCACCACATTCTCCCTCTTTAACTCACATGCATTCATCATAATTCACAACACAAAACAACTTCATTGCCGTGGGTTCCCATTTCCTTTCCAAACATCTCACATGCATTTCTTCATTATTTCCTAACCCTACATGCATTATTTATTGCATCTTCACATGCATTCACACACACTTTACACATTCAAACCGTGAGCTCCCATTCCTATATGCCATTTTCAGATTTCCACCCACTAACCTAGTCATCAACACATGCACTTCCACCTTTCATCCACAATGATTCATGATTCATTCACTTTGCATCCTTTAAATCACATACTTTTCCATCATTAATTAGCCACTTGCATCTTAAACAAACAACCATATGTTCCCTCCACTACTCCTATAAATACCCTTGCATTCATTCATTCAATTCATATCTCATATTTCCATTCACAACACTTCACACAACACAAATACACATCCATTGCCGCAATTCCCCTTCCATTTTCTGTGCAGTTTTTCTCCTTCATTGCAGCCACTATCCAACCACTTCCCATCCCTCCAAAACACTTCACATAATCCCCAAAGCTCACCTTAGACCTTGTGCTACAACAACGAGGAAGAAAAGAGTGCTTAAACGTTCATACAATTCAAGTTTGAGTTGTTGGAATGTTTAGGTGTTTCTTTGATTTCAAAGTTTAAATTTAATTCTCTTTGTTTTGTACGTATGAGAAGGGAAGAGAAGAGTGCCTAAACGTTCATACAATTCACGTTTGAGTTGTTGGAATGTTTAGGTGTTTCTTTAATTTCAAAGTTATGAGGAACTAAACCCCCTTTAGCTAGGGGGTGATTCGAAACTATGTTTATATTTGCAATTTGAATTGATTACGTTTGGTTGGAATTTCATAAGTTGTGGATTCAATTCGTTTAACTGTTTGATTGATAACTTATTTATGTATGTTCATTGAGATTGCAAGCTTAATTTTCATGCATAAATATGACGCTAGAATATAAGTGAATTTCACCTAATCGCTATGAACTTATATTCACAAGTAGTGGAGGTTGCTTATAAACAATCGCGTTAAACGAATTCTTGGCATAGGTTTCATGCGTATTCCATAGTAACGAATGCCTCGTCGATGTTTATGATTTCCGTTGAACTTAATGATCTTTGTTGAATGTCTCTATCATGCGTATTCCATAGTTAGGGACTTTGATTAAGAATAATTTGGTTGTAATGCGTATTCCATTCAATCCAACGAATTTAGGGAAATCTGAAAGTTAATCTAAGTGGATCTAATTAACTTGGAGCATTGAGTTTCACAACTTATCGAAAGACCAACTGAGAATCAATTTTGTTTTGCAAGTGTAACATGTGTGGAGAAGAACCCCTTGGCTATTCCATCATCCATATTTTTATCACATTCATATTTACATTTTGCCTTTAATTATATTCTGTCTTTTTAATTTAATATCGTCCAACCACAATTTCCCCCCCCCCCCTATTTTGTTAAATCTTAATCATTCGTATGTGTTTTAGTTTTGTATCTTTAAGCTTTTGGAGTCATAAACAATTGCAAATTCGTCTAAATCAAGTTCTAGCTTCTATTTGAGTCAATTTGATTGTTTTAGACAATTTGAGTTTTTCAAAGCCTTTCTGAGTCATAGTAGTCTTGTTAAGAGTATTTTAATTTAGTTTTTATGTTTTTAAGTCAATTTAGAAGGTTTTAGCAAGCCCTCCTAATCCCCGGTCTAGAACGATCCCTCACTTATCCATTCTACTACAATTGTCAAACGAGGGTTTAATTTGAGTGTCAAGTAAATCTCGCATCATTTATGTTTTAAAGTATTTTTGAATTCTTTGAGTCTAGTATAGTGTTTTATATTGTTTTTACGTTTTCAAGTCAGTTTCCAAGAGATTAACAATCCCTCATAATCCCCGGTCCAGAACGATCCCTACTTACATACTTACTACAATTGATAAAAAGAGGGTTTAATTTGTGTGCGTATAATTCTCGCATCACATATGAACCTAGAAACACACGAAAATGGCATAAAGGACTAAAATAACTAAAAAAACACAACGTAAATGCACGAGAACAAGCCAATTAAGTTGCATAAATATGCTCCTATCACTTATGCATCACGTTGTACTTCTTGAGCAACGCCGCAATGGTGCGGTTGCAAAAATGAGATCCACCATCGCTTATGAGCACTCGAGGCATCCCAAATCTAGAGAAAATGTTAGATTTTACAAAATCTGCAACAACTCTAGAATCGTTAGTTCGGGTGGCTTTAGCTTCCACCCACTTCGACACATAATCAACGGCAAGTAAAATGTAAGTATAACCAAACGACATAGGGAAATGACCCATAAAATCAATACCCCAAACATCAAAGATTTCAACAACAAGGATTAGGGTTTGCGGCATTTGGTCTCTTTGGCCTAAATTTCCGGTCTTTTGACATCGATCACATGTTAAACAAAAAACCCTAGCATCTCTAAACAATGTAGGCCAATAAAAACCACTTTCAAGAACCTTAAACGCAGTGCGTTGTGTGCCAAAGTGTCCACCACATGCATATGTATGGCAAAAACTCAAAATGGGATTAAATTCAGATTCATGAACACAACGACGCACAATCTGATCCGGGCATATTTTCCACAAATAAGGGTCGTCCCAAACATAAAAACGTGCATCCTTTTTTAATTTATCACGTTGAGCCTTGCTTAAGGTGTTAGGAACTTGCTTAGACACCAAAAAATTAACCAAATCGGCATACCAAGGGGTACTTACCTCAACGGACAGAAGTTGTTCATCCGGAAACGTTTCTAAAATGGGAAGGTCCTCTTCTTCACGCACCATTCGACTTAGGTGGTCAGCCACCATGTTTTCACATCCCTTCTTGTCCCTAATTTCAATGTCGAATTCTTGAAGTAGGAGCATCCAACGAATGAGCCTTGGTTTGGCCTCCTTTTTGGTGAGAAGATACTTCAAGGCTGCATGGTCAGTGAAAACAATTACTTTAGTACCGATGAGATATGATCTAAACTTATCTAATGCAAATACAACCGCCAAAAGTTCTTTTTCGGTTGTAGAATAATTCAATTGAGGATCATTTAAAGTGCGTGAAGCATAATAAATAACATGTGGCTGTTTGTTTTTCCTTTGGCCCAAAACAGCTCCAAGGGCATAATCCGATGCATCACACATCAACTCAAAAGGAATGGACCAATCTGGTGGAGTGATGATTGGTGCCGTGGTGAGGAGGTCCTTGAGGTGGTTGAATGCTTTCTCACACGCCTCGTTGAACTCAAAAACCACCTCTTTTTGAAGCAATCGGCATAATGGCTGCACAATCTTGGAGAAATCCTTTATGAACCGCCTATAAAAACCTGCATGACCAAGAAACGAACGAATCTCTCTAACCGAAGTTGGAGAGGGTAAGTGACGAACAAGGTCTACCTTAGATTTATCTACTTCAATGCCTTTTTCAGAAATAATATGTCCTAGAACAATACCTTGCTTAACCATGAAGTGACATTTTTCCCAATTAAGCACAAGATTTGTTTCAACACAACGCTTCAAAATTAATGTCATATTATGTAAACAATGATCAAAAGAATCCCCAAACACACTAAAGTCATCCATGAATATTTCAATAATCTTTTCAACATAATCAGAAAATATGCTAACCATACACCTTTGGAACGTGGTAGGAGCATTGCACAAGCCGAATGGCATGCGTCGATATGCAAACGTTCCAAAGGGACAAGTAAAAGTGGTCTTTTCTTGATCATCCGGGGCAATAACAATTTGATTATAACCAGAATATCCATCAAGAAAACAATAAAATAAATGACCCGCTAACCTCTCAAGCATTTGATCTAGGAACGGCAATGGGAAGTGGTTCTTCCTTGTGGTGGCGTTTATCTTCCTATAATCAGTGCATACACGCCAACCAGCTTGGATTCGTGTGGGCACCAGCTCGTTCTCCGCATTCTCCACAACCTTCACTCCAGATTTCTTAGGAACACATTGGATAGGTGAAACCCAACGGCTATCGGAGATGGGCTAAATCACTCCACAATCAATGAGTTTGATTATCTCCTTCTTCACTACTTCCATCATCGGAGGGTTGAGACGGCGTTGAGCCTCTCTAGTTGGTTTGGCCCCCTCCTCAAGAAATATGTGATGCATACATGTGGCGGGACTAATACCTTTTATATCGAATTGGAAAGATTGAACAAAGAAACAGACCAAAGGGGTAAGCTCAGACCTTCGGGGAAGACCAAAAGAATCCTGCTGCCCAGTTCAACAGTAGCACAAAGGAAAATCAATGATGGGCGGAAACCAGTTCAAGAGTAAGCCTGTGGAGTCACTATGATCAAAGCCTCAATGCAATTACCAAGGAGAAGAGGGAATTTACACTCCATAACCAGATTTGCGTCCCTAAACTCTTCTCTTTGTTAGTTACATTCTGCCATGTTTAGTATGTTTAAATTGCTTTTTGTGTGTTTACTTATGCTTAAAACATTGAGGACAATGTTTGATTTAAGTGTGGGGGGGGGGGGGGGGGGTAACTAAGTATATTTAATGCAAATTCGTGGGATTTTATCACCCATAACTTCAAATGTTGTTCCTTGCTGTTTTAAGGTGTTTTTAAGTTGTTTTAGAGTGTTTTAGTATGTTTTGTTTTTATAACTCTGAAAATCACATAAAAATTTGAAAAACATGTTTTAAAAAGCCTAAAAAGAGTGTTTTGAGTCGTTTTTGTGTGTTTGTGTCTTAGGGTACCTTCCAACACAATGATAAGGATTTGGTTTGTAATTGCATGACGGTTAAAAAGAGTTATAAACATAGAGAAAAGTTTGATTTACTCTTGGTATATGCTTGGATATGGTTATAATGTATGACTTCACATGCAATCATAAAAGAAAAATTCGTTTTTGTAACATGCTTGAAGGAAGGAACTCAAACAAACGCTACATCCCTGTGAGACTCGAGCCATTACTTTCTTTGGAGAGTTATTTTCTGTGATTCTTTGTTTTCTAAAGTTGTTGCATGATCTCATTATTTCTTGCTTGGTTGCTACTTAGAATGCAATTGTATCATGATAGAACTAAATGCTAGAACTTATATCCGTTTCATTCAAAGCATGACATTGAGTTGCATAACATATATCAAGATGAAGTTGTGTAGTTGCCACCATAGCCAAATAGCCTTACTTCCCATATTTCGTATATATTAGTTTTAACCTCGTTGAGCCTCGTTTAGCCTATTTTCTTTGCTAACCACATCACCCCTTACCTAGCCTAGAGTAGGACTTTCCTAGACCCTTGTTCTTGAAGTATAGTGAGCATGACTTAAATGAATTCCTTTTGATTAATATGTTGCAGAAAATAAGTGTGGGGGAAGGGATTTTTGTGTGTATGTATGTGCCTAAGTCTTAAAGGAGGCACGGGAAAAAGAAAAAAAAATGTGAGAAAAAGAAGAAGAAAAGAACGAAAAAGAGTGAAAATAAGTGAGAATGGACTCACAAGTGTGATTGTTGAAGAAAGGGCCCAAAAAGTTTGAATATGGCCCTAAGTTTTGTGTGACTTCCCCTTGGGTGTTCAAAGTTGACTTCTGCGTTCTAAAGGGAATTCTAAGTGCCTAATTCAATACTTTGCTCACTATTGCTTAAAGAACATTTGTTTTCCCTATCCTTTCTTTGTTAGCCAAACACCTTTAGCCCCGTTTCAACCCTTATGCTTCTATCTTGATCGTTATGTGTTCAATAATGTGGAGTTTGGAATTGATATGAGCTTATGGAATCACTGGTTCTCGTTCTAAGTAGTAGCATTCCATTCATGAGATCATATATATACATGTTAATAATTCCAGAAAATGCTTTCCTTGTTATAACATATGTGAGTGTTCGTCTACATGTTTACATCAATCTTCTCACATATACCTAGTGTAGGGTGTGTAGTCAGAAAATCTGTGTGAAAAACGAGTGCATATCTTGTAAGGATTTGAGCAAATTCTCTAAGGCATGTTACTACATTCAAAACATAGTTTTAAATGCTTAATTGTGAAATAATATGTGGTGACTATGAGTAAGAATGTACTTAAGTGTGAAGATGACAAAAATCTATGGGACTAATGATTTTTAACTTGTCATGTGCATTGGAAATCCGTGAGACGATTGTTGGAAGGTGTAGGTTGTGTTTTGTTCGTTTTGTCTAGTTTCGTGTTCTTTTGTTGTTTTGTTTTGCTCGAGGACTAGCAAAAGATAAGTGTGGGGGTATTTGATAGGAGCATATTCATGCGACTTAAATGGCTTGTTCTCGTGCATTTACGTTATGTTTCTTTAGTTATTTTAGTCCTTTATGCTTCTTTTGTGTGTTTTCAGGTTCTAAGGGCAAAGTATGCAAAAGGATGCCTTTTTGGAGCCTTTTGGAGCAAATTAGAGATTGGAATGGATATCATATGCTTGGAGCCAAGAGGATGGACGAAATTGAAGGATTCCTCCTCCATTGCAGCCACATGTGCATTCAATCATTCACACCAAAACCTTGCACATGCTTTCCCATTTCATTATTCATTCACCTTGCAGCCACTCCACATGCATTTCTAGCTTTTCCTTTGCATTCCCCCTTTAATCAACACATGCATCCACTCACCAAGAAATCATTCATTCCACATGCACCCAAAACACCACCAGAAATCATCATTGCCGTGGGTACCTATCCCATTTCAGATTGTCATTCCACTTCATTGCACATGCATCTTCATAATTCAACACATGCATTCATTATTTATTTACTTTGCATCCTTTAATTTAATCACATGCACATTCAAACAAACACAATCATTCCAGCCATACCTTGCATTTTCAGATTGTTCCTCCATCATTGCACCACAATGCAGCCACATGCACTTGTTCCTCTAACATTTCAGCCACTTGCACTCCCATTCTTTCCCAAAACCGTGCACATGCCTTCTCCTTGCATTTCCAGCCATTCCACATGCTATTTCAGCCACATGCACTCATAATCATTCAACCAACATGTGCACATGCAACCTAGCTGTCATGTTCCCCCCATTTCACCTATAAATACTCATTCATTCACACTCATTCATACACATTCATTTCACAACAGAAAACCATCCCTTGGGGTGGTGCCTTAAGGCACCATTCCATCAATTCCCTACTAATCCAAACACCATCTCCATTCACACCACCAGAAATCTATCCCTTTGCCGTGACCCTCCCTTACAATCCAAACACCATCCTTCCATTTCCACCACTCCTCTTCCATATCTCCACCACTCCCCAAACCATTCACACCATCAAACTCACCTTAGACCTTGTGCCACAACGAAGAGGAAGAGAAGAGTGCCTAAACGTTCATACAATTCAAGTTTGAGTTATTGGAATGTTTAGGTGTTTCTTTGATTTCAATGTTTAATTTCAATGCTCTTTGTTTTGTACGAATGAGGAATGGATGATAAGAGGGCCTAAACGTTCATACAATTCAAGTTTGAGTTGTTGGAATGTTTAGGCGTTTCTTTGATTCTCTTTGTTTTGTACCATGAGGAACTAAACCCCCCTTGGTTAGGGGGTGATTCGAATATATGTTTATGCTTGCATTTTGATTTGAATACTTCTAATTGCGTTTCATAAGTTGTGGATTCAATTCGTTTAACTGTTTGATTGATAACTTATTTATGTATGTTCATTGAGAGTGCACACTTAATTTTCATGCATGAATATGACGCTAGAATATAAGTGAGTTTCACCTAATCGTTATGAACTTATATTCACAAGTAGTGGAGGTTGCTTATAAACAATCGCGTTAAATGAATTCTTGGCATAAGTTTCATGCAATCCATAGTAACGAATGCCTCGTCAACACTTATAATTTTCATAGAGCGTAATGATTCTTGCTTGTACCTCTTCTATGCATTCATGTTGAGGACTTGTGGGGAATGTTTTGAATTGTCGCATGCATCATCCAATTCAATAACGTTAGGAAGATTTGAAGGTTAATTAGTGCATCACGGTTAACTTGGGGTGTTGAGTATCATAGTTTATTGAAATGCAATTGGAAATCATTTTATTATGCAAGTATAACATGTATGGAGATGAACCCCTTAGCCATTCTATCATCCATTCATTCCATTCCATCAAATTCGTTTTACAATCTGTTTAGTTTATTAACTTGTTTTGTTATTTCAATTTTCGTATAAATCTAAATCCCCCTTTACTTTAATGTCCAATTTAGTTAAAAATCAATTTAGTTTGTGCTTTTAAGTGTTTTGATTCATTTTATTTCCCAATTTCGTCCAGATTCACCAAAGTGCTCAAAACTGCCCAGAAAGTGATTTTAAGGCAGTTTTGAGTGTTTTGGGTGATGTTTGAGTCTTTTGGTTTGTTTTAATGTTTTAAGTGTTTAGTTTTACATTCTTGAAGTTAGTTTAGTGTTTTATATTGTGTTTTTACGTTCTTGAGTCAAGTTATTACTTAATTTCGTCCAAATTTGTGTTTGTGCTCAAATCTGCCCAGAAAGTGGTTTTTAGGCAGATTTGAGTGTGTTTGTGTTGTTTTGAGTCTTTTGGTTTGTCTTAGTGTTTTAAAGTTTAGTTTTACATTCTTTGAGTCTAGTTTAGTGTTTTATATTACGTTTTTACGTTTGTGATTCAATTTGTTACATAAATTCGTCCAAAGTACTCAAAGTGCTCAAAACTGCCCAGAAAGTGATTTTAAGGCAGTTTTGAGTGTTTTGGGTAATGTTTGAGTCTTTTGGTTTGTTTTAGTGTTTTAAAGTTTAGTTTTGCATTCCTTGAGTCTAGTATAGTGTTTCATATTGTTATTTTACGTTTTTGAGTCAAATCCAAGTGGATAACAATCCCTCCTAATCCCCGGTCCAGAACGATCCCTACTTATACATATACTACAATTGACGAAAAGAGGGTTTAATTTGGGTGCGTATAAATCACGCATCAGTTAGAAATCAATTTAGTTTGTGTTTTTAAAGCATTTTGAGTCTTTAGTTTGTCTTAGTGTTTTAAAGTTTAGTTTTGCATTCTTTGAGTCTAGTATAGTGTTTTATATTGTGTTTTTACGTTTTTGAGTCAAATCCAAGTGATTAACAATCCCTCCTAATCCCCGGTCCAGAACGATCCCTACTTATACTTATACTACAATTGTCAAAAAGAGGGTTTAATTTGTGTGCGTATAATTCACGCATCAAATTTTGGCGCCGTTGCCGGGGATTAGCAACTTTGCTAATCCCTTGGTTCTTTTTTTTTTTTTTTTTTTTGGTTTAGTTGTTTTCGTTTTAGTTTCTAACTTAGTGTTGTTTTCTTTGTTTGTTGTTATTTTTGATATTTGATTTAGTTCTCTTTATTTGATTTTAGGTACTAGAGAAATAAGATATGGATTTTGCTAGCATTCAAGCTCAATTGGCAAATCTTACTTCTCAATTATCGCCGTATGCCGAAAGGACCACAATGCAAAGTGTCCCTACATTTGGTGCTCCATTTAGGCAAGGATTTCGAGCCAATCAATGTCCACAAAGAGATTGGAGGGATCATTCAAACTCTATGTGGTGGGAAGATCAACAAGTTCAACGTGAAGCATATTGGCAACCATATGAGGAACTCTATTCAAGACCTATGCAGCCACCACAACTTCATATGCAATATGCTCAATTAAATTCAAGTTCGCCAATAGATTATAATCAAATTCTTAATGAATTAAATTCTTTGGCGCAGGGGTCACAAAATCAAGCCAAGGAGGCTCAACAAGAAGCATATTGGCAACCATATGAGGAGTTCAATACAACACCTATGCAGCCACCACAATCTCCCCCACAACAATTCCAATCAAGTTCAAGTATGTCCATGGATAATGATAAAAAATTTCAATTACTAACCTCTTTGACGCAGGACGAACAAAATCAAGACAAGAAGGTGGGTAAATTGGAGGAGCAAATTGGGCAGATTATGGAGTTCATGAAACAAATTCAAGAGCAAAGTGAACTCTCCAACTCAACTATTGAAAACTCGAAGGAAGATTTTGAAATCCATAATGCTATCACTTTGGGAAGTGCTATGGAGGTTGGAGCTGACCTAAAAATGTTCAAACATAGCCTAGAAGTGGATGAGGAGCTGCTAATTGAGGAGGAGGAAGAAGACATGCACACGGCAAGGGTAGAACAACCCTTGCCGCAGCCCCCTAAGCCCTCTAAACCACCCACCACAAGTAAGGACGTCCCAATTCCATGTTATTCTGATGTTATTCCACCCAATGTCCCTTTTCCTAGCAGGTTTTTGATTCCCAACCAAGAAGAGAGTAAAAAGGACATCGTGGAAGCCTTCCCAAAGGTGCAAAATGCTATTCCAATTCTTGGTGCAACACAGCAAGTTTTAGATGGTGTTGAATTCTTCAAAGGACTTTGTACACCAAGAAGAATGATTCAAGAGAAGGTAGTGGCTGGAGAAGATGTAGAAGGCATCAAAGAGGACATATTTGAAACCACAATTCCCAAAGAAGTTGGATTTTATGACACGGGACAAGTCATAACTTTCGAAGGGGTGTTTATTCTGGAGTTCATTTCGGAGCACACAGGTAAGCCGCCTCCCCGAATTTCAATTTTCTTTTATACTAACATGTTGTTAATGATTCAGGCATCCACTCTAGAATTTAAACCATTACCGGATCATTTCAAGTATCACCTTCCATTCAAAGATCAATTCCATGCTGTTTGATTTGATTAAAAAATAAAAAATAAAAAATAGAATAAAAATAAACATGGCAGAAAGATGGAGCCTTCACAGAGGATGTTTACATGAAGCCCCACTATGAGGCGTCGAAGCAGAAGGCATAGAAGCGGAAGGCATAGAAGCGGGAGGCATAGAAGCGGAAGACATAGGAGCGGAAGGCATCGGAGCTAGAGCATTCCAGGCCTCAATACTTGGCCAAACGCTGGATGACCCAGGAAAAAGGTGCCTCTGGAGATAAGCCGCAAGCCTTTGACGGTCACTGTGAATTCGACCCTCAGATTCTTGCAGCTCATCAAGCTTCCTCTTCATGCCCGACGAATAGTTATTTGCAAGCACATGCAAACTTCTATTCTCGTACTTAAGCTGCTGGATCTCTTGCTTAAGACTTTCCACCTCTGCCATCAATGATTCCACTTGATGGGAGCGGGCAAGCAGGCGTTGGCCCATGTTGGACACAGAACTCGCACACTGAACACTAAGTGCGAGGGACTCTTGAACGGCCAACTCATCGGACCGTCCTGACAGCAACCTACTATCTTTTGGAGTGAGGAGGTTCCTAGCTACTATTGTAGCTGTTGTGGCGTCCTGTATCACGGAGTCTTCACCTGTAAGAAGACCGTTAGAAGATAAAAAAGAAGGGCGCCATACATTACCTTGACGGGGCGCAACCGGATCGCTGCTGAGACTCAAATCTAAGCTAAGGTTCGATGAGTTTGCCATTTTTTTCAAAAGTGTTCAAAGAGAAGGGGTGGATGGAGTTAAAATTTCAAAGGGCCGGAGACGATGTTCAAGAATGGGAAATCTTCAGAGTGTGTATGTTGGCGGTGATCGATAGCTCTATAAAAAGCCAAGGCGACGCGTCCACCGATTCAAAGAGCCGGATTTTCCGGCGTAAGTTAGGCGACGCTCCCTCGGCTTTTCAGAAAACGCGTTCAACTTTGTCAAAAGATTTCTGACAAAGCTGAAAACACGTGGAGGCCATCATCGCAACTACACATCTTTAGCCGACAAGCGCAAAGTTCGGCGACGCTTTCTCTGCTTTTCAGAAAACGCGTGCAGCTTTGTCAAAAGGAGCCGCATCCGCACTACTACGTGTCGTTCAGAAAGCGAAGGGGCGCCTGCTCAGAAATCGAAGAGGCGTCTTCAAAGATCGAAGAGGCGCCACTATTTCAAAAAGCCGGATTTGCGGGATCAAAACGTTTGTCGACAAGGGTAAAAGAACAGTACCACCACTTGCTATTATCTCTATATATGTCGACCTTCATCTTTTATGGCAAGGCAGACCTGAAGAAAATGCCCAGCTCTTCCTCACCTCTGAGGCCGCAAAGCCTTTCGAAATACTCATTTTTTTCTTCTTCCCCAAAGATGATACCAGATGCCTGGAGTACAGATGACCCAGGAGGAAACAGCACAACAAATACATGTGCTGATTCATTCACCACTTCTTCAAAAGCAAAGGTATCTCATATCATCAAGGTCAAAAGCAAAAGTATCTCATATCATGCTCTTTCCCTGTCTTTTTCTTTGTCCTTGTTCTTACTCGCATGGCAAAGTGAAAGAAGCAATCAGCCGGCACTTGGAGTCAGTCTTTCGATCTGGAGCCAACTGCCTGGAATCTATTCCTGGTTGCTTACCTAACGTTGCTCTCGAGTGGTCATCTTCAACGGAGCAACTAAGGCAAGTGAAAATGATACATTGAAGCATGTCGAGACAAGGAACAACTGCATATGCTGAGCTATCCTCTAACCCTCTTCAATACGAATTGGAAAGATTGAACAAAGAAACAGATAAAAGGAGGAAGCTCAGACCTTCGGGGAAGACCAAAAGAATCCTGCTGCCCAGTTCAAGAAGTAGCACAAAGGAAAATCAACGATGGGCAGAAACAAGTTCAAGAGTAAGCCTGTGGAATCACAAAGATCAAAGCCTCAATGCAATCACCAAGGAGAAGAGGGAATTTACACTCCATAACCAGATTTGCGTCCCTAAACTCTTCTCTTTGTTAATTACATTCTGCCATGTTTAGTATGTTTAGTTGCTTTTTGTGTGTTTACTTATGTTTTGTGTGAATCTATGCTTGAAACATTGAGGACAATGTTTGATTTAAGTGTGGGGGGGGGGGGGTAACTAATGTTGTTAATGCATGGGGGGGGGGGTAACTAATGTTGTTAATGCAAATTCGTGGGATTTTATCACCCATAACTTCAAATGTTGTTCCTTGCTGTTTTAAGGTGTTTTTAAATTGTTTTAGAGTGTTTTAGTGTGTTTTGTTTTATAACTCCGAAAATCACATAAAAATTTGAAAAAAATGTTTTGAAAAGCCTAAAAAGAGTGTTTTGAGTCGTTTTTGTGTTATGGGCAGAAACAAGTTCAAGAGTAAGCCTGTGGAATCACAAAGATCAAAGCCTCAATGCAATCACCAAGGAGAAGAGGGAATTTACACTCCATAACCAGATTTAAGTGTGGGGGGGGGGGGGGGGGGGTAACTAATGTTGTTAATGCAAATTCGTGGGATTTTATCACCCATAACTTCAAATGTTGTTCCTTGCTGTTTTAAGGTGTTTTAAAATTGTTTTAGAGTGTTTTAGTGTGTTTTGTTTTATAACTCCGAAAATCACATAAAAATTTGAAAAAAATGTTTTGAAAAGCCTAAAAAGAGTGTTTTAAGGTACCTTCCAACACAATGATTAGGATTTGGTTTGTAATTGCATGACGGTTAAAAAGAGTTATAAACATAGAGAAAAGTTTGATATACTCTTGGTATATGCTTGGTTATGGTTATAATGTATGACTTCACATGCAATCATAAAAGAAAAATTTGTTTTTTTTACATGCTTGAAGGAAGGAACTCAAACAAACGCTACAACCCTGTGAGACTCGAGCCATTACCTTCTCTGGAGAGTTATAATCTGTGATTCTTTGTTTTCTAAAGTTGTTGCATGATCTCATTATTTCTTGCTTGGTTGCTACTTAGAATGCAATTGTATCATGATAGAACTAAATGCTAGAACTTATATCCGTTTCATTCAAAGCATGACATTGAATTGCATAACATATATCAAGATGAAGTTGTGTAGTTGCCACCATAGCCAAATAGCCTTACTTCCCATATTTCGTATTTGTTGTAAGTTTTAACCCCTTTGAGCCTTTTTAAGCCTATTTTCTTTGTTACCCACATCACCCCTTACCTAGCTTAGAGTAGGACTTTCCTATACCCTTGTTCTTGAAGTATAGTGAGCATGACTTAAATGAATTCCTTTTGAGTTACATTCTGCAAGAAAATGAGTGTGGGGGAGTAAAAGTTTGTTTTTTTAAGTTTATATGTATATTTTGAGATTCAAAAGAAAAAGAAGAAGAAAAGAAAGAAAATGAGTGAAAATAAGTGAGAATGAACTCACGAGCGTTGATGGTTGAAGAAAGGGTTCAAAAAAAAAAAAAAGATGAATATGGCCCTAAGTTTTGTGTAATTCCCCCTTGGGTGATCAAAGTTGACTTCTGCATTCTAAAGGGAATTCTAAGTGCCTAATTCAATACTTTGCTCACTATTGCTTAAAGAACGTTTGTTATCCTTACCTTTCATTTTTAGCCAATTACCCCAAAGCCCCGTTACAACCCTTGACTTCTATCTTGAGTGTTATGTATTTCAATTGTGGAGTTTGAATTTGGTATGAGCATATGGTGTCACTGGTTCTCGCATCTAAGTAGTAGCATTCCATTCATGAGATCATACCTAAACATGCTTATTAACTCCAGAAATTGCTCTCTTTATGATACATATATGTGAGTGTTCGTTTTTATGCTTACATCAATCTTCTCACATATAAGTAGATTAGGGTGTGTAGTCAGAAAATCTGAGTGAAAACTGAGTGCATATCTTGTAAGGAATTGAGCAAATTCTCTAAGGCATGTTACTACATTCAAAACATGGTTTTAAATGCTTAATTGTGAACTAATATGTGGTGACTATGATTAAGTATGTACTTAAGTGTAAGGATGATCAAAATCTGTGGGAATGATGATTTTTAACTTGTCATGTGCATTGGAAATCCCTGAGGCAACGTTGGAAGGTTTAAGACTGTCTTTGGTTTATTTTGTTTCGTTTCGTTTTGTTTTGTTTTTCTGTTTTGCTTGAGGACTAGCAAAAGCTAAGTGTGGGGGTATTTGATAGGAGCATATTCATGCGACTTAAATGGCTTGTTCTCGTACATTTACGTTATGTTTCTTTAGTTATTTTAGTCCTTTATGCTTCTTTCGTGTGTTTTTAGGTTTACATGGCTAAGGAAGCAAAAAGATGCATTTTGGAGCATTTTGGAGCAAAATCGGACTTGGAATGGATAGCTTATGTTTGGAGCAAAAGGAATGGACGAAATTGAAGACCAACTTATCATCACCGCATATCATTCATTTATCACTTAACATATCATTCATTTATCACTTAACATATCATTCATTTATCACTTATCATAACCATACACTTATCACTTATCATACTCATAATCATCTACACATTTCAACCATTTAAACACATGCATTTCAACTCACATGCACACCCACCTCTTTCCACCTAATCCACATGCTTTCACAACCTAAAACACATGCATTTCCAACACCAAACACACCTTGCCATGTATCCCATTCCATTTTCCAGCTTTTCTCCTTCTCTTCGCAACCTAATTCACATGCGAATATCCTTTAATTCACCCACATGCCCCTTTAAATCATTCAATCACACCATTACACATTCATCCTCCAACATTGCACATGCACTTTGCCTTTCATCATTGCACAACAAATAAAGCCAACACATGCACCCATCACCTAACACAAATCCATTGCCGTGTATAACCTTGGCAATCCCATCTTTCCCCCTTGCACTTCCACATGCATTCCCTTTTTTCCTAGCTGTTTTTCCATCATTACTTCAACCTAACATTCACCCACATGCACCCTTTAAACAAACCCAAACATGCAGCCACACAAACACCAACCCTTGCCGTGGCTTTCACATCTCCATTTCAGCACACTCCACATGCAATTCCAGCTTTCCCACCTAGCCACATTCACATGCATTCACTCATAATCATTCACCAAACTTGCAGCCACATTTCCACCTATTCCTAGCTGTCATGTTCCCTCTCATTTACCTATAAATAAGCATGCATTGCAGCCACAATTCATTCATTCCATTCACAACACTTCACACAACCCTTGTGCCGCAAATCCCCTTCCATTTCTGTGCAGTTTTTATCCTCCATTACAACCATTCCCCACTCCATTCCACATACACCTAAAGCCCTAAACATCTCCTTAGACCTTGTGCTACAACAACGAGGAAGAGAAGAGGACCTAAACGTTCATACAATTCAAGTTTGAGTTGTTGGAATGTTTAGGTGATTCTTTGATTTCAATGTTTCATTTTAATTCTCTTTGTTTTGTACGTATGAGAAATGGAAGAGAAGAGTGCCTAAACGTTCATACAATTCAAGTTTGAGTTGTTGGAATGTTTAGGTGTTTCTTTGATTTCAAAGTTATGAGGAACTAAACCCCCTTTAGCTAGGGGGTGATTCGAAACTATGTTTATGTTTGCAATATGAATTGATTAACTTTCGTTGGAATTTCATAAGTTGTGGATTCAATTTGTTTAACCGTTTGATTGATAACTTATTTATGAATGTTTATTAAGAATGCGCGCTTAATTTTCATGCATGAATATGACGCTAGAATATAAGTGAGTTTCACCTAATCGTTATGAACTTATATTCACAAGTAGTGGAGGTTGCTTATAAACAATCGCGTTAAATGAATTCTTGGCACGAGTTTCATGCTCATCATAGTAACGAATGCCTCGTCAACACTTATAGTTTTCATAATGCTTAATGATCTTTGATTGTATCTTTGTTGTGCTTTTCACGTAAAGGACTTTTGGAGAATGTTGTGAATTGCGTTGCGCAAACCCATCCAATTCACTAACTTAAGGAAAACTTGACGGTTAATTTAAGCGGACCTAATTAACCCGGAGTGTTGAGTTTCATAATTTATCGAAAGACCAACTGAGAATCAATCTTGTATGCAAGTGTAACATGTGTGGAGAAGAACCCCTTGGCTATTCCATCATCCATATTTTCATCACATTCATATTTACGTTTTGACTTAATTACAATTTGTGCAATTTTAGTTAATTTCGTCAAAAACTTAATCCCCCTTTACTTTATTGTGTAATTTAGTTAGAAATCAATTTAGTTTGTGTTTTTAAAGCATTTTGAGTCTTTAGTTTGTCTTAGTGTTTTAAAGTTTAGTTTTGCATTCTTTGAGTCTAGTATAGTGTTTTATATTGTGTTTTTACGTTTTTGAGTCAAATCCAAGTGATTAACAATCCCTCCTAATCCCCGGTCCAGAACGATCCCTACTTATACTTATACTACAATTGTCAAAAAGAGGGTTTAATTTGTGTGTGTATAATTCACGCATCAGTAGGGTGACTTGCTTCCTCCTCTTCTATTCTCAATTTTTCGTCCTCGTTAGGACCTGATGGTGATGGTGTAGGACCTGCCCCGACTTCTTTTCCACTTCTCAAGAGTATGGCCTTTGCACTTTCGAAGCCTCCCTTGGGGTTTGGAATGGTAGAACTAGGAAGTTGGCCTTGCTCACGAAACTTCCCTACAAAATCTGCAATCTGCCCAATTTGTTTCTCCAATTGCTCCACCCTCTTGTCTTGGTTTTGCATGGCTTTGGCTTGATTTTCTTGCCCCGGAGACAAATTAGTTAGTAACTTAAGAAGTGTATCATTGTCTAGGGTGTTACCTGAACTTGTTTGGGCAGATTGTGGAGGTGCTTGTGTGGGTGCGTATGGCTTGTTGTAGAAGCCCGGGGGTTGTTGCCTAAAGCCTCCTTGTTGTGGTGGTTGTTGGGGCTCCCTCCACTTGAAGTTCGGGTGGTCTCTCCAACCTGGATTATAGGTGTTAGAATACGGATCGTTCCTTGGTTGGTTTTGGCCTTGAAACCCAATTGCATTTGCGCTTTCCCATCCACCATTTTCAATGAGTTGTGGGCACTTCTCAGAAGCATGTCCTTGGATAGAACACACTCCGCACACAATTGGTCCTTGCATCCTCATTCCTTCAGCCATCTGAGACACAATGGAAGTAAGATTAGCTAATTGTGAATGAATGTCGGGTGTGGAACTTACCTCATTTACTTGCTGCCGTGGGGGTCCTCTTTGGCCTACTCCTTCGTATTGTTGAGCGTTCAACGCTCAGTTAGCAATCAAGACCTTGGCCGCCATGGGTGTCTTGTCCACCAATGCTCCACCCGCCGAGGCATCGAGCATTTGACGTTCAATTGGTAAGAGCCCCTCGTAGAAGTACTGTAGAAGTAACTCCTCCTTCATCTGATGCTGTGGACAAGAAGCAACAAGTGATTTAAAACGTTCATAATACGTAGGAAAAGACTCACCTTCTTCTTGTTGAATTCCACTTATCCTTTTACACAAAAGGATGATTCGAGAAGTTGGGAAAAACTTCTCCAGATATGCCCTCTTCATACTCTCCCATGATGTGACGGTTCCGGGAGCTAACTCGTACAACCAATCTTTGGCTTTGTCCATTAAAGAGAATGCAAAAGCCTTCATCTTCAGAATACTTCCATCGACGTTGACGGGAGTCATGCTTGAACACACCACCTCGAATTCCTTCAGATGCTTGTTTGGATCCTCCATGGACAACCCATGGTATTTTGGAATATGGTGGAGCAAACTTGACTTCAACTCAAACTCTTCGGTCTTCCCTTGGGCAGGTGGGGGATATTGGATACACAAAGGTGCGGCATTATCCAATCCCGAGGCCGAAAGCTCCTTGAGTGTCCGATTGTCCATGGCCATGACTTGTGGTTCTTCAAAAATCCTTGCCGTGGGTTCCTCCTCCTCCTCTATGACTTGTTCTTCGAGGTCAGGTTTCGGGCTTGGTGGATTTGATTCGTGTTGCTTCCTCTTTCGTCTCAAAGTCCTCTCAAAATTGCTGTCAAAGTCCAAGATATGCTCACGAATCGATTGAGAACTCTGAGTCATGCACTAGTACCTAAAACAAGAAAAACAAAACAAGGTCAGAATCTTTAACAAATTAAACTAAACAGAAAGTAACAATCCAAGGGATTAGCAAAGTTGCTAATCCCCGGCAACGGTGATAGGAGCATATTCATGTGACTTAAATGGCTTGTTCTCGTACATTTACGTTATGTTTCTTTAGTTATTTTAGTCCTTTATGCTTCTTTTGTGTATTTTCAGGATCATAAGACGTGTTTGACGAAAGGATGCATTGTGGAGTGTTTTGGGGCCTTTTGGAGCACTATTGGGCTAAAGATGGATAGCTTATGCTTGGAGCCCAAGTGTTGGATGAAATTGAAGACCTTGTATGCACCTTAGGACATAAAACAAAGGGCCTAACCCAATTACATAACACCTTACCGTGGGCTTTGCACAAACACCATTCTTTGCCATGCAAGGGGGAGCAATTTGGGTCCATTTTATGCACTTAAACCCAAGCCCAATTACACACTATTGCAGCCAAATCCATCCCATTTTCAGCCATCTTACTTCATCATTGCAGCCACCATTCACCTTAGTTGTCAATCACATGTTTTTCCAACAAACAAATCAGCCACATGCACACAAACACCCATTGCCGTGCCTATCCCTTGCATTTCCAGCATTCCCATTTGCATTTTCAGCTTTCCACCAACCAATCTAGTTGTCATTCCACATGCATTCCTTTCTTAAATCATTCCTAGCTGCCATTCACATGTTCTCCCATCCATTCTCTCCCTATAAAACCATGCAATGCATTCATACAATTAATTCCATTCACCACAACACAACACACAACACAAACACCTTTGTGCCGTGCATCCCCTTCCATTTTCTGCATTTCTTCTCCTCCATTGCAGCCACTCCAACCACTCCCCATCCCTCCAAAACACTTCACACCACCCCAAAACCTATCCTTAGACCTTGTGCCGCAACGAAGAGGAAGATAAGAGGGCCTAAACGTTCATACAATTCAAGTTTGAGTTGTTGGAATGTTTAGGTGTTTCTTTGATTTCAATGTTTAATTTCAATACTCTTTGTTTTGTACGAATGAGGAATGGAAGAGAAGAGGGCCTAAACGTTCATACAATTCAAGTTTGAGTTGTTGGAATGTTTAGGTGTTTCTTTGATTCTCTTTGTTTTGTACGTATGAGGAACTAAACCCCCTTTAGCTAGGGGGTGATTCGAAACTATGTTTATGCTTGCAATATGAATTGATTAACTTTGGTTGGAATTTCATAAGTTGTGGATTCAATTTGTTTAACCGTTTGATTGATAACTTATTTATGTATGTTTATTGAGAGTGCACGCTTAATTTTCATGCATGAATATGACGCTAGAATATAAGTGAGTTTCACCTAATTGTTATGAACTTATATTCACAAGTAGTGGAGGTTGCTTATAAACAATCGCGTTAAATGAATTCTTGGCACTAGTTTCATGCTCATCATAGTAACGAATGCCTCGTCAACACTTATAGTTTTCATAATGCTTAATGATCTTTGATTGTATCTTTATTGTGCTTTTCACGTAAAGGACTTTTGGAGAATGTTGTGAATTGCGTTGCGCAAACCCATCCAATTCATTAACTTAAGGAAAACTTGATGGTTAATTTAAGCGGACCTAATTGACTCGAGGCGTTGAGTTTCATAATTTATCGAAAGATCAACTGAGAATCAATATTGTATGCAAGTGTAACATGTGTGGAGAAGAACCCCTTAGCTAGCCTTCATTCCATTCATTAAATCCAAATTCGTTTTACAATCTCCTTAGTTTATTAACTTGTTTTGTTATTTCAATTTTCGTCAAATCAAACTCCCCCCCTGATGCGAGATTTATACGCACACAAATTAAACCCTCTTTTTGTCAATTGTAGTAAGTATGTAAGTAGGGATCGTTCTTAACCGGGGATTAGGAGGGATGGCAAATCACTTGGAAACTGACTCAAAAACGTAAAATAAAGTTTAAAACACTAAACTAGACTCAAAGAATGCGAAACTATGCTTGAAACACTAAAACAAACCAAAAGACTCAAACATCACCCAAAACACTCAAAACTGCCTTAAAAACACTTTCTGGGCAGTTTTGAGCACTTTGGTGAATTTGGACGAATTTGTGAAACAAATTGAATCAAAACACTTATAAACACAAACTAATACACTTTCTAACTAAATTGGACATTAAAGTAAAGGGGGATTTAGGATTTGACGAAAATTGAAATAACGAAACAAGTTAATAAACTAGATAGAATGTAAATATGAAATTGATGAAATGGAATGAATGGATGATAGAATAGCTAAGGGGTTCATCTCCATACATGTTACACTTGCATAATAAAACGATTTCCAATTGCATTTCAATAAACCATTAATTCTCAACGCTCCAAGTTAATTAGGTCCGCTTAAATTAACTTTCAAATCTTCCTAACGTTATTGAATTGGATGATAGCATACGACAACCCAAAACATTCCCCACAAGTCCCCTACATGATTGCATAATAAAGATACAAGCAAGAATCATTACGCTCTATGAAAATTATAAGTGTTGACGAGGCATTCGTTACTATGGAATACGCATGAAACTTATGCCAAGAATTCGTTTAACGCGATTGTTTATAAGCAACCTCCACTACTTGCGAATATAAGTTCTTAACTATTAGGTGAAACTCACTTATATTCTAGCGTCATATTCATGCATGAAAATTAAGCGCGCATTCTCAATAAACATACATAAATAAGTTATCAATCAAACGGTTAAACAAATTGAATCCACAACTTATGAAACGCAATTAGAAGTAATCAAATCAAAATGCAAGCATAAACATATATTTCGAATCCCCCACTAGCCAAGGGGGGTTTAGTTCCTCATAACTTTGAAATCAAAGAAACACCTAAACATTCCAACAACTCAAACTTGAATTGTATGAACGTTTAGGCACTCTTCTCTTCCATTCCTCATACGTACAAAACAAAGAGAATTGAATTTAAACATTGAAATCAAAGAAACACCTAAACATTCCAACAACTCAAACTTGAATTGTATGAACGTTTAGGCACTCTTCTCTTCCTCGTTGTTGTAGTACAAGGTCTAAGGTGAGTTTTGGGGATTATGGATGCAATGGATTGATGGCTGAAATATGGATGGAATGGATGGAATTATGGTGTGATGGGCACGGCCCCAAGGGACCAATTTCTGTGGTGTTTTCGAATATGGAAGAGTGTGATGAATTGAGGTCTGTTTATGAATGAGAATGCAAGGGTTTTTATAGGAGGAATGGAGGTGTATATGGCTGTTTGTTTAAGCATGCATGTGGATGGTTAATGATGAAAAACAGCTAGGAAAGCATGTGAAAGCTGGAATTGCATGTGTGTGCATGTGAAATCTGCCAAGATGGGGGAAAATATGGAAAATGGAAGTGTATGAATGTGCACGGCTAGGTGGAGTGTGCAAGGGAATATGTGGTGGATGATTAAAGTGCATGTGTTGGCTGAATTGTTTTTAGATGCATGTGCAATGATGGAGAGTTTGCATGTGGAATAATGATCAAATAGTGAGGGGATCTCACGGCAAGGATGTGGATTTTCTGTAAATGCAAGGCATGGCTGGAATGATTGTGTTTGTTTGAATGTGCATGTGATTAAATTAAAGGATGCAAAGTAAATGAATAATGAATGCATGTGTTGATTTATGAAGATGCATGTGCAATGAAGTGGAATGACAATCTGAAATGGGATAGGAACCCACGGCAAGGATGAAGAAATGATTATGGATGCATGTGTTGAATGATTTCTTGGTGAGGGATGTGGAAGATTGCATGTGGATTAAAGGGGTGTGAATGATTATGGGATGCTGGAAATCTGGAGGAGGAGCCATGGCAATGATGATTTCTTGCTGGAAATGCATGTGAATGTATGGCTTTTGAAGTGATTGTTGTTGGAAATGAATGTGAAGGCATGTGAAAGCTGGAAATGGAAGGTAGGCCACGGCATGGATGTGTTTTGGTGTAAATGTGGCTGAATGGTTTAATTAATGGGAGTGTGCATGTTTGAATGATTAAAGGGACATGTGGGGTGGCTGGAACAAAGGGGGAAGCACGGCATGGGTTGTTGTTGAATGATTATGGGTGCATGTGGGTGGAAATGCATGTGCAATGATGGTGAATATGAATGCATGTGGCTGATTTAAAGAATAGGTATGCATGTGAATTAAAGGTGTTGTGTTAGGTGATGCGTGCATGTTAAGTGATAAGTGATAAGTGATGATGATAAGTGATAAGTGATAAGTGATGATGATATGATATGTGGTTATGATATGATATGTGGTTATGATAAGTGATAAGTGGTGATGATAAGTAATGATATGTGGTTATGATAAGTGATAAGTGGTGATGATAAGTAATGATATGTGGGAGTGTGGCTGAAATGAAGGAGTGGAATGTTGGAATGTTATGCACGGCTAAGGAAATTGGAAAGGTTTAAATGTCCTAAAACTAAAGGGAACAAGGTTCCAACACTTTGGTCTTCAATTAGGTCTTCAATTTCGTCCAACACTTTGGCGCCAAGCATAAGCTATCCATCCTTAGCCCAAAAGTGCTCCAAAAGTCTCCAAAATGCATCTTTTTGCTCCTTTAGCCCTTTGGACCTACAAACACACGAAAATAGCTTAAAGTACTAAAATAACTAAAGAAACATAACGTAAATGCACGAGAACAAGCCATTTAAGTCGCATGAATATGCTCCTATCACCCCCCCCCCCCATATTTTGTTAAGTCTTAGTCATTTGATTTGTTTTAGTATTTTACGTTTGTTTAGTTTTGCATTCTTTGAGTTTAGTTTAGTGTTTTAAACTTTATTTTACATTTTTGAGTCAGTTTCCAAGTGATTAACAATCCCTCCTAATCCCCGGTCCAGAACGATCCCTACTTACATCATTACTACAATTGTCAAAAAGAGGGTTTAATTTGTGTGCGTATAATTCTCGCACCAAATTTTGGCGCCGTTGCCGGGGATTAGGAAATTTGCTAATCTCTTGGATTGTTCGTTTCTGTTATGTATTTTAATTTTAGTTTTTGATTTGTGTTTTGTTTGTTGAATTCAAGTACTAGAGAAGAACAACATGGCACTTGATAATGCTTCTCTTTTGTCACAGCTCATGGAAAGGTCCTAAATGCAAAGCGTTGATATATTTGATCTTCAATCAAGGAATAACGTGTTTTCCAATACTTACAATTCAGATTGGAGTGATCATTCAAACTCTATGTGGTGGGAACCTCAACATGTTCAACAAGAAGGATATTGGCAGCCATATGAGGAGTTCTATTCAAGACTTATGCAGCCACCACAACCTCATATTCAATATGCCCAACCAAACTCAAGTTCGTCAATAGATTATAATCAAAAGCTTAATGAATTAATTTGTTTGGTGCAGGGCTCACAAAATCAAGACAATGAGGCTCAACAAGAAGGATATTGGCAGCCATATGAGGAGTTCTATTCAACGCCTATGCAGCCACCACAGCCTGCCCAAAGTAATGTAGGTAATTCAAATGATAATGATACGATTTTTCAATTACTTACTACTTTGACCCAGGGAGTCCAAACAGAAAACAAAGAGAGCCAAAATCAAGACAAAAGGTTGGACCACTTGGAAAAGCAAATTGGACAAATCGCGGAGTTCGTAGGACAGTTTCGAGACCAAGGCGAACTCCCTAGTTCAACCATTGCAAATCCAAAGGGAGGATTTGAAACTGCCAAGGAAATCATCTTGAGAAGTGGCAAGGAGGTTGGAACGGACCCTCAACCATCAAAATCAAATCACAAGGAAGATGAAAAATTGCAATTGGAGGAAGAGGAATACACCCAAACCACGGCAAGGGTGGAAACACCTTTTCCGGAGGCACCTATTGCTCCTACGCCATCTAATTCAGGTAAGGTTGTTCCAAATTTCATTATTTCTAACCCCGTTCCAACAAATATCCCTATTCCTTGCAGGTTCATAAATTCTAAGGGCAAAGTTCCTGAAATGTTCAAAGAAGATGTGTTTATCCTTGAGTTCTTATTGGAGCACATAAGTAAGCAACCTCCTCCAATTCCAATTTTCTTTTATACTAACATGTTGTTGATGATTCAGGCACCCAATCTTGAATTTAAACTATTACAGGATCATTTCAAGTATCACCTTCCATTCAAAGATAAATTTCATGCCGTGGGCTTCTAAAAAAAATAAATAAAAATAAAAATAAAATAAAATAAAAGAATGTAACTTTCACAAAGGTTGTTTACGTGAAGCCCCACTACGTGGCACAACTCTAGAAGCAGGAGGCATCGGAGCGGAAGGCATCAGAGCGGAAGGCATCGGAGCGGGAGGCATCGGAGCTAGATCATTCGAGGCCACAATACTTGGTGGAACGCTGGATGACCCAGGAAAAAGGTGCCTTTGGAGATAAGCCGCAAGCCTTTGATGGTCACTTTGAATCCGACCTTCAGACTCTTGTAGCTCATCAAGCTTCCTCTTCATGCCCGTCGAATAGTTGTTTGCAAGCACGTGCAAACTTCTATTCTCATACTTCAGCTGCTTGATCTCTTGCTTGAGATTTTCCACCTCTGCCATCAACGATTCAACCTGACGGGAACGAGCAAGTAGGCGTTGGCCCATGTTGGACACAGAGCCTGCACACTGAACACTGAGAGCGAGGGACTCTTGAACGGCCAACTCATCGGACCGTCCTGAAAGTAGCCTACTATCCTTAGGAGTGAGGAGGTTCCTAGCTACTATCGTAGCTGTTGTTGCATCCGTCATCATGGAGTCTTCACCTGTAAGAGGACCGTTAGAAGATAAGAAAGATGGGCGCCATACATTACCTTGACGGGGCACAACCGGATCGCTGCTGAGACTCAAATCTAAGCAAAGGTTCGATGGGTTAGTCATTTTTCAAAGGTGTTCAAAGAGAAGGGTTGGATGGCAAAGTGAAGGGCTTTTCAAAGGTGTTCAAAGAGAAGGCCTTTGCACAAACACCATTCTTTGCCATGCAAGGGGGAGCAATTTGGGTCCATTTTATGCACTTAAACCCTAGCCCAATTACACACCATTGCAGCCAAATCCATCCCATTTTCAGCCATCTTACTTCATCATTGCAGCCACCATTCACCTTAGTTGTCAATCACATGTTTTTCTAACAAACAAATCAGCCACATGCACACAAACACCCATTGCCGTGCCTATCCCTTGCATTTCCAGCATTCCCATTTGCATTTTCAGCTTTCCACCAACCAATCTAGTTGTCATTCCACATGCATTCCTTTCTTAAATCATTCCTAGCTGCCATTCACATGTTCTCCCATCCATTCTCTCCCTATAAAACCATGCAATGCATTCATACAATTAATTCCATTCACCACAACACAACACACAACACAAACACCTTTGTGCCGTGCATCCCCTTCCATTTTCTGCATTTCTTCTCCTCCATTGCAGCCACTCCAACCACTCCCCATCCCTCCAAAACACTTCACACCACCCCAAAACCTATCCTTAGACCTTGTGCCGCAACGAAGAGGAAGATAAGAGGGCCTAAACGTTCATACAATTCAAGTTTGAGTTGTTGGAATGTTTAGGTGTTTCTTTGATTTCAATGTTTAATTTCAATACTCTTTGTTTTGTACGAATGAGGAATGGAAGAGAAGAGGGCCTAAACGTTCATACAATTCAAGTTTGAGTTGTTGGAATGTTTAGGTGTTTCTTTGATTCTCTTTGTTTTGTACGTATGAGGAACTAAACCCCCTTTAGCTAGGGGGTGATTCGAAACTATGTTTATGCTTGCAATATGAATTGATTAACTTTGGTTGGAATTTCATAAGTTGTGGATTCAATTTGTTTAACCGTTTGATTGATAACTTATTTATGTATGTTTATTGAGAGTGCACGCTTAATTTTCATGCATGAATATGACGCTAGAATATAAGTGAGTTTCACCTAATCGTTATGAACTTATATTCACAAGTAGTGGAGGTTGCTTATAAACAATCACGTTAAATGAATTCTTGGCACTAGTTTCATGCTCATCATAGTAACGAATGTCTCGTCAACATTTATAGTTTTCATAATGCTTAATGATCTTTGATTGTATCTTTATTGTGCTTTTCATGTAAAGGACTTTTGGAGAATGTTGTGAATTGCGTTGCGCAAACCCATCCAATTCATTAACTTAAGGAAAACTTGACGATTAATTTAAGCGGACCTAATTGACTCGGGGCGTTGAGTTTCATAATTTATCGAAAGACCAACTGAGAATCAATATTGTATGCAAGTGTAACATGTGTGGAGAAGAACCCCTTAGCTAGCCTTCATTCCATTTATTAAATCCAAATTCGTTTTACAATCTCCTTAGTTTATTAACTTGTTTTGTTATTTCAATTTTCGTCAAATCAAACTCCCCCCCCCCCCATATTTTGTTAAGTCTTAGTCATTCGATTTGTTTTAGTATTTTAAGTTTGTTTAGTTTTGCATTCTTTGAGTTTAGTTTAGTGTTTTAAACTTTATTTTACATTTTTGAATCAGTTTCCAAGTGATTAACAATCCCTCCTAATCCCCAGTCCAGAACGATCCCTACTTACATCATTACTACAATTGTCAAAAAGAGGGTTTAATTTGTGTGCGTATAATTCTCGCACCAAACGGCGCCAAAAATTTGATGTAATGTGAAAATTATGTTGACACACAAATTAAACCCTATTTGTGACAATTGTAGTAATGAAGTAAGTAGGGATCGTTCTAACCGGGGATTAACTAGGGGTGCTAATCTAATTTGAATTGACTCAAAAACACAAAAACTAAAATTTAATTTGGTCGAATTTGAAAGTGTTTATGACTCCAAATGCTTAAAAACACAAAATAAAACAAATACAAATGACTACGACTCAACAAAATATGGGGGGATTGTGGTTGGATGAATTTAAACTAAATGGGCAGATTGTAAAGAAAATAGATTTTAAGACAAAATTTGGATGAATCAATGGATGATGGGATAGCTAAGGGGTTCTTCTCCACATATGAAATATATGCAACGTAAATCAATTTCCAATTATCAATCCAATAAGTTATGAACCTCGACACTCCAAGTTAATTAGGTCCGCTTAAATTAACCTTCAGATTTCCCTAGAATCATTGAATTGGATGAATATGCATCGCAAACAAATTATTCCTAACAAATTCTCTATATGAACAGCATGATAAAGATATAAGTTAGAATCATTACGTTCTTTGGAAATCATAAGCATCGACAAGGCATTTGTAACTATGAAAAGCATGATACGCTTGCCAGGAATCTACTTAACATGATCGTGACTAGCAACCTTCACTACTTGTGAATATAAATTCATAACGATTAGGTGAAACAAACTTATATCCTAGCATCAAATTCAAGCATGCAAATTAAGCGTGCACTCTCAATCAACATACAAGAATAAGTTCTAAATCAAACGGTTAAGCAAATTGTATTCAAAACTTATGCAACGATAATTGGAAGTAATCAACTTATTTCACATATATAATCATGGTTTCAAATCACCCCCTAGCTAACTAGGGGGTTTAGCCTCTCATGTTCACAAAAAGAAAAATACAATTGAATTTAAACATAAAGCACAAAGGATTGATTACACCTAGAACGCCCAACGAATCCACGTGAATTTCGGCGCGTCCAAGCTCCTCTTTCTCCTTTCTTCTTGCTGCGGCAGTGAGGTTAAATGGTGTTGGTGGATGATTTGCGGGTTTAGGGATGTATTTATGGAGGAAGGATGGTATGGTGGCTGGAATGGAGATGGTGGCAGCACGGCAAAGGGAAAAATGGGAGAGAATGATGGCTATAGGTTGCGGCTGTTAAGAATATTCCCGAGTGAATGGATTGTGAGCGGCTGATGTGGGGAATTCGGTCAATGGCTGAATGGTTTTTTTTTATCAATTCCCTGAATGGCAGCGGCTAGGGTGTATTTTAGGTTGAATGTGATTTGCGGCAGTTTTCAGAATTTGGGTGAATGAGGAATAATTGATTATGGTGAATGGCTAATGGGGGGGGCCACGGCTTGGGCAGTAATATGTGTTAAAAGGGGCTGAATGAATGCTACGGCTTGGATGAAATAAAGGGTTAATGATTAATGAGAACTTGCGGCTGAGATGGGAACTAGAAAGCTTAGGGTTTATTTTTGGATGGGAATTGCGGCTGAAAAATAATAAGAAAAATAAGAAGAGGTCCCTAAGGTGCGGCTAAATGGTGGAAACCCTAGGGTTTTGAAATTCAAACCCTCTTTTATTTTTATTAACTAAAATTCACCTAAAGGCTGCTAGAATTTAGGAAATAAAACTAGAAATTAAAGGGAATGGCTTAATAGGTGCGGCTAGGGTTTAGGGTTAGGATTTGGGCTAGGGCCTTCGTTTTGTGTCCTAAAGCGCCTACAAAGACTTCAAAGTGGCTAGAAAAATACGGACGTTTAAGATTAGGAAAGGTTACCAAAACGGGAAACTTAGGATTAACTTTCCTAAAATAGGAAACCTTGTTTGAGTAGGATTCCTCGTTTTGGTAAGAATTCATCATTGGAGTAGGAATTCGTCCTTTCTTCAAGTCTTCAACTCATTCATTCCTCTTTCGCTCCAAAAGACTCCAATTTGCATCTTCTTGCACACTTTGGCCTTATAATCTGAAAATACACAAAAGTGGCCTTAAACACTAAAATAACTAAATAAACACAACATAAATGCACGAGAACAAGCTAATTAAGTCGCATGACACATAAACTCATACCAATAATCCTTCCCCCACACTTATTTTCTGCAACACATTAATCAAAAGGGAATTCATTCATGCTTACTATGCTTCAAGAACAAGGATACGGATGGTCCTATTCTAGGCTAGGTGAGGATAATGTGAGTTAACAAAGAACATGGGCTAACACGGCTCAATGGGGTTAAACTTAAACACAAAATGAGTGAAGGGCACATGGCTATTTGGCTTTGATGGTGGTCACTACACAACTTCATCTTGAATATGTGTTATGCAAATCAATGACATGCTTTGAATGAAATGGGCATGAGTTCTAGCATTTGGAACTAAGTGATGAAACGCCTTCTAAGTAGTAACCAAGCAAAGAATAATGAGATCATGCAACGACTTTAGAAAACATTAATGCACAGATTTTAACTCTCCAAATAACGTTTAGGCCCAAGTCTCACAGGGATGTAGCGTTAGTTTGAGTTCATTCCTTCAAGCATGTTACAAAAACTAATTTTTTTCTTTATGATTACATGTGAATTCGTAAACTATAACTACAAACAAGCATAAACCAAAGAGTATATCACACGTCCATCCATGTTTGTAACTTTCTTTAACCATCATGCAATTAAAAACCAAATCCTCATCATTGCGTTGGAAGGTACCCTACGACACAAACAAACATACAAACACAACTCTTTTTGGGTTTTTCAAAACAATTTTTCAAATTTTTAGGGGATTTTCGGATTTTTCAAAATAACACATAAAAAGACTCTAAAAATAGCTTAAAAACACTTAAAAACAGTGGAAAACAAGTTTAGACATGTTAGGTGGTAATACCCTACGAATTTCATGCAAAAATATCTCAAAACAGAATGTTACCCCCCCACACTTAAACTAAACATTGTCCTCAATGTTTTAGACACAATTGAACACATTACACATAACAAAAAGTAAACAACAAAGGAAAAGGGTTTAGGGACGCAAATCTGAGTGTGGAGCGATTCCCAAGTTCTTCCTTTGTTGAGTGCATGGGTTGCCTCCCAAGTAGCGCTTTCTTTTACGTCTTGCAGCCGGACGATGCCACATTGATCAACCTTCATGGGAACCCACGGCATAGTGGGTGGTCTCCTCCACATCATGTTCTACAAAGCTCTCGTAGTAAGGCTTCAATCGATGCCCATTCACCTTGAACTCTTGACCTGTTTTGAAACTACGAACTTGGACTGCACCATGAGGAAAAACATTAGTAATAACAAAGGGTCCAATCCAACGTGAACGTAACTTACCCGGAAATAGACGAAGACGAGAATTAAATAACAACACTTTCTGTCCAACAGAGAAGGACTTGGTGCGAATCATCTTGTCATGAAAGGCCTTTGTCTTTTCCTTGTAAAGTCGAGCATTCTCATAAGCTTCATTCCGTATTTCCTCAAGTTCATTCAATTGAAGCTTACGATGAATTCCCGCCTCATCTACATCCATGTTGAACTTCCTCACGGCCCAATGAGCCTTGTGCTCCAATTCCACCGGTAAGTGACATGGTTTGCCATACAAAAGCCGAAATGGGGACATTCCTATGGGTGTTTTGTAGGCGGTCCTATAAGCCCACAATGCATCCTCTAACCTCAAGCTCCAATCTTTTCTTGTTGGGCCAACCGTCTTCTCAAGAATCTGTTTTATCTCGCGATTCGACACCTCGGCTTGCCCGCTTGTTTGAGGATGATAGGGTGTCGAAACCCTATGTGTAACTTTGTACTTCTTGAGCAGTGCCTCGATTGTGCGATTACAAAAATGTGAACCTCCATCACTTATAAGGACTCGAGGCATTCCAAACCTAGCAAAAATGTTAGACTTCACAAAATCTGCAACCACTTTGGAATCGTTAGTACGGGTGGCTTTTGCTTCCACCCATTTGGAAACATAATCCACCGCCAACAAGATATAGATAAAACCATGGGAGGAAGGAAAGGGACCCATAAAATCAATTCCCCACACATCAAATATTTCAACAGAAAGTATAGGGTTTTGTGGCATTTGATCCTTAACACTTATATTACCCATTCGTTGACAACGATCACATGTAAGGCAAAATGTCCTAGCATCCCTAAAAATGGTTGGCCAATAAAACCCGCATTCTAAGACTTTAAGTGCAGTGCGTTGGGTGCCAAAATGTCCCCCACATGCATATGAATGACAAAATGTTAAAATAGATTGAAACTCAGATTCATTCACACAACGTCGTACAATTTGATCAGGACAAAATTTCCAAAGGTATGGGTCATCCCAGACATAAAACCTAGCATCCTTTATCATCTTATCACGTTGATTCCTATTAAGTGTGCTAGGAGTATGTTTAGACACCAAAAAGTTCACCAAATCTGCATACCAAGGCTCACTTACCTGGATAGACATTAATTGCTCATCGGGAAAGGTTTCAGGAATTGGCGATGCTTCCTCATGTACCATTCGACTGAGGTGGTCAGCCACCACATTCTCCACGCCCTTCTTATCCCGAATCTCAATGTCAAACTCTTGTAAAAGCAACAGCCATCGAATTAGTCTAGGCTTGGCTTCCTTCTTCGTGAGCAAATACTTGAGAGCTGCATGATCAGTAAAAATAATAACTTTAGTACCAAGTAAGTATGACCGAAACTTATCTAATGCAAATACCACAGCAAGTAATTCTTTTTCAGTGGTTGAGTAATTCAATTGAGCATCATTTAGTGTCCTAGATGCATAATAAATAACATGAGGTTGTTTATTCTTTCGCTGCCCCAAAACAGCACCAATCGCATAGTCCGAAGCATCGCACATCAACTCGAATGGAAGGCTCCAATCTGGAGGTGTGATAATGGGAGCCGAAGTGAGAGCCTCCTTGAGGTGGTTGAATGCTTTCTCACACGCCTCGTTGAACTCGAAAACCACCTCCTTTTGAAGCAATCGGCATAGTGGCTGCGCAATCTTGGAGAAATCCTTTATGAAGCGCCTATAAAAACCTGCATGACCAAGAAACGAACGAATCTCTCTAACCGAAGTTGGAGAGGGTAAGTGACGAACAAGGTCTACCTTAGATTTATCCACTTCAATGCCTTTTTCAGAAATAATATGTCCTAGAACAATACCTTGCTTAACCATGAAATGACATTTTTCCCAATTAAGCACAAGATTCGTTTCAACACAACGTTTCAAAATTAAGGTCAGATTATTCAAGCAATGATCGAATGAATTACCAAACACGCTAAAATCATCCATGAATATCTCAATAATCTTCTCCACATAATCAGAGAATATACTCACCATGCATCGTTGAAATGTTGCAGGGGCATTGCACAACCCAAATGGCATACGTCGATATGCAAAGGTGCCAAAGGGGCACGTGAAAGTTGTCTTTTCCTGATCCTCCGGAGCTATCACAATTTGGTTATATCCGGAATATCCATCAAGAAAGCAATAAAATTTATAACCGGCTAACCTTTCTAGCATTTGGTCCAGGAATGGCAATGGAAAGTGATCCTTCCTTGTCATGGCATTTAACTTCCTGTAATCAATACACACACGCCAACCTGTCACAACACGAGTGGGTACAAGCTCTTGTTCTTCATTCTTCACCACCGTGACTCCGGACTTCTTTGGAACAACCTGCACGGGTGACACCCAATGACTATCAGAAATAGGATATATAACACCACAATCAAGCAATTTTATAATCTCTTTTTTTACTACTTCCAACATGGGTGGATTAAGGCGACGTTGAGCTTCACGAGATGGCTTGGCTCCCTCCTCCAAAAGGATGCGATGCATGCATGTGGTGGGACTAATGCCTTTGATATCCGCCAAGGTCCATCCAATGGCAGGTTTGTGCTCCTTTAACACCCTTATCAACTTGTCTTCTTCTTGGGCCGTGAGTGAACTAGAAATGATGACAGGTAGTGTCTGATCTTCTCCCAAGAAAACATACTTCAAGTGACTAGGTAATGGCTTTAACTCAAGTGTAGGTGGCTGCACAATTGATGGAAGTAACTTGTTAGTCAAAACTGAATCTAAAAGTGAGAGTGGAGACTTACCAGAGTGTGAGGGCAATGACTCAAGGGCCGCGACCATTTCAAGCACTTCACTACAAGGGGGCACGGCAATATGGTCAGATTCCATGCCGTGGCTTGCCAGGCTTCCCCTACCCTCATTTCTTGCTCCTATGCCGTGCACTAAGGCTACTTCAAGTGCATCTTCGTTCCTTCGATTCAAATGTACCTGTGCCAAAGAATCAACAATGTCAATAGCAAAACAAGAATGGTCCTCAATTGGATATTTAATAGTTTCAGAAAGATTAAAACGAATAATGTCCCCGTCAAATTCCATGGTTAATGTTCCCGTATACACATCTATCTTTGTTCTCGCTGTTTTCATGAATGGACGGCCTAGCAAGATTGGCAATGATGGAGCATGGCTCGAATCCTCCATTTCTAAGACATAAAAATCTGCAGGAAAGATAAGATGATTGACCTGCACTAAAACATCCTCAAGGACTCCCTTGGGATAAGCGTTAGAACGATCAGCCAATTGAAT